>NC_056734.1:49210862-49468362 GCF_019279795.1 Protopterus annectens
TCCTGGAAATCCTTAAGCAGAGGTGCAGCTGGCCCACTGTCACCCCTTCTGATGAGTCAGTGTACCTGAAGGCTTTCGGGTCTCAACCTTCAGCCTCTTGGGTGTCTCCACCCTTCAACAAACTAATGGAGCTAGTTAGTTGAAATGTGTGGGATACTCCTGATGCAGTGGAGCTAGTTCCCAGGAGACCCAATAAGTTTCTTTCTGCAACCCCAGTAAAGGAATTTTTGTCTAAAGGTGTTCCTGTAGATGCCATAGAGGTGGCCGCGGCCACTAAGAAGGAGCTAGCAGAAACGTCTTCTTCTGTTCATCTGCCAAATAAGGAGTCTCGAACAATGGACAGATACGGGAAGCATATCTTCTCTTCAGTGGCTTTTACCCTTAGATCGCTGAACTACCTTACACACTTCATGAGGCTTCAGAGAGAGCTCCTTAAGGAGTTAGGAGATTCTCTACAAGGTACATGTACTGAGAGAGTCCCTGACAAGGTGTCTGCCCAGTTGTCCACCTTGAACTCTATTGTTAACTTGTCCATGAGGCTTATCTTGTATGCAGCTGATGGAGTGAGTAGAGCAGTGGGTTCAGGAATTTCCCTAAGGTGTCATTCCTGGATGCGTTTGCATAATTTTGTGGAACCGTTCAAGTCTACCTTTACCAATGCCCCCTTCGGTTCCTCATTGTTTGAACCCAAGGTAAAGGATACTCTCACCCAGTGTGAGAAGAAGGGAAAACACTCTCTGCCATGGGAGTATGTTTTGCTGCACCCTCTAGACCATACCCCAAGGGTCAGAGGGGTGGTAAAATGTGGTTCAAGAAGTCCCAGAGGTTTTTTCAGGATGCACAGGGTGACTCCTCCTTCAGAGGCAGAGGAGGAGGAAATGGTAGACATTGCCCTAGAGGCAGGGGCAGACCGCAGAACCAGTGAGGTAGCGATTCCTTTCTGGGCCGGCCTTACCAGCGCACCTGATGTGGGGCCCAACTGTGCTTCTCTGGGGCCAGTCGGGGGTCACATTTCTTTGTATCCAGAAGCCTGGCTAAGTATCACTCAAGACAAATGGGTACAAAGAATTATTACCAGAGGTTATGTCATACCCTTTTCTCTTCCACCTTTTGTTCCGAAGAGGATCCCAGATATTCCACCCATTCACAGGGATCAGGCAACTGTGGAGGTCAACAAGTTGCTTTCAAAAAGAGTCATTCAAAATGTCCCAGCAGATCAAATACGATCTGGAACTTACTCCAGATTCTTTTAAGTACCAAAACGTATAGGGGACTGGAGGCCCATCTTGGACCTCAGCAGATTGAACGAATCAGTAAGAAAGGACAAGTTCCGATGGTGACACTGCAGTCTATACTCCCGTTATTAGGGAAAGACAATTGAATGTGCTCAATAGATCTCCAAGATGCCTACTATCACATACCACATAAAAATGGACAGGGCGTCTAGAGGAGTCATCTATGCTTCCGGCTGGGAGCCAGTCATTACCACTTTCGTGCTCTGCCCTTTGGTCTCACCATAGCCCCCAGAGTGTTCACCAAGTTTATGGTGGCAGTGACAGCTCACCTGATACGTCGAGGATTCCAGGTGTTTCCATATCTGGATGACTGGCTCCTGACCGCCCCCACCAGGGATCTACTTCTTCAGGACAGGGACACTACCATTCAGCTTTGTGCGCAGTTAGGAATTTCTATAAATTGGGAAAAATCTGCCTTATTGCCCTCTCAATATGTGATTTTTATAGGCGCAGAGATAGACACAGTAGACATGTTGACTCGTCTTCCTGTAGAAAGGGCACAGCATCTGGTCCTTCAAATTCAACATCTTCTCCCCTTACGGAAGGTCAAAGCCAAGACTATTCTACAGCTTCTAGGGACCATGGCTTCCACCATATTACTAGTGCCACTAGCCAGACTACACATGAGGATTCTTCAGTGGCTCCTGTTGTCCCAATGGTCTTTTCAGCACCTTCCATTATCTCATCCCATACTGCTGACAAACTCTTGTAAAAAGGACCTAATTTGGTGGACTCTACCCAATCAGTTAACCACGGGCACTTCATTTGTTCCTCACAAACCCGTTGCCACTGTGATCACAGATGCCTCACAGATAGGGTAGGGGGGGTATTATCTAGGTAGGACTGTCCAAGGCACATGGCAAGATCATGAGGCTCACCTGCATATCAATGTTCTAGAGATGAGGGCAGTGCTCCTGGCATTGCAAGCATTTCACGACCTTCTGCCTCTGGGGACTATTGCAATACAATCAGACAATATGTCAGTAGTATGGTATATCAACAAACAGGGCAAAACCAGATCTTACCCACCTGTCGAGAGGCCATTTGAGTTTGGAAAGGGGCAATAGCTTCCCAGCATTTTCTTGTGGCAATGCACATTCCAGGGACAACCAATGTGATAGCCGACAAGCTCAGCCGGGCAATCCTGATGCCTCACGTGTGGTCTCTGAAACAGGAATAGAGGAGCAGATTTTCCGCAGATGGGTACAGCCTTGCTGCGATCTCATTGCCAGCCCAATCAATGCCAAATGCAGCAGCTATTTTTCCTCGTCCCCCCTCCTGGGGAGTCACCCAGAGATGCACTTGTTCATGATTGGCCCCTGGGTCTCCTTTATGCTTTTCCTCTCATACCCAAGGTTATTCAGAAAGCGAAACAGCTAGGAAGCAAACTGATCCTCATTGCTCCTTACTGGCCTCGTCAGGTTTGGTTACCCTTTCTCAAGCCTCTTCTCCTGGATGATCCTTGGATTCTGGACCCAGTTCCAGATCTCTTGACTCACATGTCAGGTTCGTTTCATCCCTCCTTACACACCCTCAATTTGACAGCATGGCTACTCCACTTCCTTCCCTAGTCAGGCTTCACGACTTTGCACCTTCTGTGACTCATATCCTTACGTCTTCTCATAAACCTTCCACTAGGAGACTATATTCCAGTAAATGGAGGAGATTCTCTATCTGGGCAGAGAAAAAGAATGTTAACCCTTATACCACCTCCATTTCAATGGTTTTGGAATTTCTGTCTGAACTTTTCCACCAGGGATCTGCTGCTACCACTATCAGGATTCAATTGGCAGAGATTTTAATTTTTCATGTTGGCTTCCAAACTTCTAATCTAATGTCACATAGGCTGTGCAAAACTTTCCTTAAAGGTGCCACCTTGTTAAGACCCCACTTTCAAGAACCTGTTGCTTCATGGGATTTAAATGTTATGTTATCCAAACTGACTTCTCTGCCCTTTGAGCCTTCTCATTCATCCCCCTTGAAATTCCTGTCTTGGAAGACTTTGTTTCTGGTGGCTATCACGTCTGCCAGATGGGTGTCAGAGTTACAAGCATTGTCTGTAAAGCCCCCTTATCTGATTTTTCACAAAGGCAGAGTATCTCTTCGTACTAATCCTTCCTTTGTTCCCAAGGTCTGTTCCCATTCCACTTTGAATCAATCCATAGAACTCCCGGTGTTCTTTCTAAATCATTCCAATACAGCTGAATACAGGTTTCATCAGTTGGATGTCCATAGACAATTACGTTTTTATTTGCACCAGACTAAGGAAATCAGGAAATCAGATCGATTATATATCTCCTTCTCCGAATCCAGGTCAGGTTTACCAGTTTCCAAAGTGACACTCTCAAATTGGATTTCTAGCTGTATAGCTTACGTTTACAAATCTAATGGTAGACCTTTACCCTTTAAAATCAAGGCTCATTCTACGAGATCTCAGTCTACCTCTACAGCCTTTCAAGCCAGGGTCCCACTTGATAATATTTGTGCAGCAACAACTTGGGCTACCCCTTACACATTTATTACTCATCACAAATTAGATTTAACCTCCAGGGGTAGAGCATCTTTTGGTTCCATGGTACTCGGGAGTAGTTTTCCTTGAGCCACCCAAGAATAAGGTGCTAGGGACATTGTCCCATATGTAAGAATGAAGGCGAGATAGGACTACAGAACATAAAAATTTATGTACTCACCATAATGTTCCATGTTTGTAGTCGATATCTCGCCCTTCATTCTTATGAACCCACCCTCCTACCCTCATCCTGAAAGTACCTGGAGACAGAAAAATGTTATTTTATGAAGACCTTTTAGTATTGGCTTCTTTCTGTATGTTTGTTATTATATCTCCTAGTTAGCAGCAAACAAGATCTGGGGGTTATAGTGGTGCACCATGGGATACCTACCTAGCCACGAGCCAACCAGAAGTCTTCCAGCTTGTAAATAGGCCGAGTCTCATATGTAAGAATGAAGGGCGAGCTGGACTACAAACATGGAACGTTATGCTGAGTACATAACTTTTTTTTTAAAACAATTCATATCATAGTAGATGCTTTGAGAGATTTGGCTGTAACAGTATCGGTCTTTTGCTTCTTCTTTTTGATGTCTGTCCAGACATTTGTTTCTTTTGTTCTCTTGAGAGAAAGTGACATCCAATCCATATCTTCTGGTAAAGTAATCACAATATGAGTTTTAATAAATGAAGACGCTTCCTCTAAGTCAATAAAAGTTCTCGTCTCGTTGGCATACAGTATTATTATCTTAGCTGGATATGCAAATTGTGCCTTGATGTTATTTTGTTTCAGAAACTTTATCACTGGCCACACTTTTTTCCTTTGTTCCATTATTCTAGATGAATAGTCATTATCAAATCTTATCAGGCTATGTTTATATTTTAGAGGTGCCTTCTCCAAGCAGATCTTAAAATCAATTCCTTTTCAAAGTATGAAAGAAATTTGACAATTATTGACCTAGGAGAAGAGTTTGAGTTAGTGGCAGGTTTCCCAAGAGCTCTGTGCACCCTTTCAATGTCAATGGAAAGTCCTTCTTTTAAATTTAAAAAGTCAGGGATCCAGCTTGATAAAAAGGAAATAATATCCTCACCTTCTGTGTTTTCAGGTAATCCGAAAATCCTGATGTTATTTCTCCTCTCCATATTTTCCAAGTCATCTACTTTATTAACCAACCAAGTGATTTGTTTAAGAAGCAGTTCTTTCTGTGTTTCCTCTTCCTTAAGTCTGCTTTCTAAGTCATTTAGGGAAACCTCTATTCCTGTTATCCTTGTCTGGTGTCAGCCTGTTTTTGACTGCTTGTTTTAAGATTTTCTAGGTTCTCTTTTAAATTATCCATCTTCAAAGACAACTCCTGCAGGGTAGATGTCATCTGTTGTAGTTCCTTCTTTAAGGCAGCATCCTGGTAAGAATTCCTTGAGTTGCTCATTTTAACAAGAGAATATATCTCCAAACTTTTTGACAGGAAATTATTTGTAAAACTTCACCAATGTTTCTAATTATGTAAATTAGTCCTTTGTCTATAAGATTTTATACTTTGAAGAAAAAAAGAATATTTTTCTTGTCTTATTTAACTAGTTATATGGAGCTCTAAAATACTGCTGCTTTCAGTTAGCCATTCAGGCTCCACCCCCATTTAGATATTTTATGGTTGAGTTTCCTTTGTTACCCACATTTCAGGGTTTGCCTAAAATACATAAAGATCCATTAAGGCCACTGTTTAGACCAATAGTGGCAGGCAATGGCTGGTTGACGGAGCCATTTTATATATATATATATATATATATATATATATATATATATATTGAAAAACAACTAAAACCTGCACTAATGAAATGTGAGTATATATTAAATGATAGTAAACAGTCTCTACAGGACCTGTTTGATTATACTAAAGGGGCATGTGTACATCACAAGACTATAATGGCAACACATGCTGTGAAGTCATTATTCACTTACAGATAGAGACACACCCCCGGATTTACTAAACTTCTGTGCAGGACTAGCTTAGTCCTGCATGGAAGTGACCGTGCAGGGGCAGGATGGCAGCGCGCCATGCATATTAATAAGGCGCGCTGCCCAAGCTCCTAGGCTTACATGGAGCATGTAACAGTGTAGGGGGCATGTCTGAGAGCAGAGCACTCAGAATAAACACACCCCTGCAATGCAGAACAGTAGAAAGGGGTATGCAATGAGCGAGACCGCTCACAGGTGTCCGCATATCCCCACCAATAGTCCCCCTTGGGTATAACAGAAACAGAATGTAGTAATAAAATGAAGAAACCCTCTTTTTTTTTTTTAAATCTGATTGAAGCTAACCGTAGGTGCGCGGGTTTGCCTATCACTTAGCTACGGTTAAAGCAGCTTAAAAGGCTGAAGAGGATAACATGGAAGATATATGCAAATGAAGCAGCACAGCAATTTTGTAGTGGGCAGAGCATTTGCCTAATGAGCAGGCATACCCGGTTTGAGTCCCACTGCAGCAAATTCTATTTTACATGGCAAATCACGTTATGAGCAATATTTTTGTTGCATTACCCACTAAATAACATACATTTATGAACTGGAGTACTGCAGTAAATGCGCATGTGAGGTGTCAGTATCATAATGAATAAAGCACTAGTAAGCAGGTCTAAGCACAAATAAGCAGTAGTAAGCATAATTAAGCACTAGTTAGTGGGCGTAAGCCTGTTTGCGTGGCAGTAAGCAATGCCTACACTGGCTAACCAATTCTAAAGCTAACTCTCTGTAAGCAGATGTAACGGCAGGTTAGCAGTGCTTACCATCACGCAAACCTGCTTAAAACTGCTCAAAAATGCCTTAATCACTGTGCATCCAATGGCCCTTGTTCTGCCCATTAACAAAATTAACAGCCATTCAGGTCTCAAACCCAGGACCCTATACACCACAGTCCCAGTAGTTATCCACCAAGCCATCGCAGACATACAGAAGAATGAGGTAGTAGCAAGCACATCCTCACCATAGTATAACCAAACTGAACCTGTGAAAGGCATCAGTATACAGTCATATGTGCCATAACCCACTACATAACATAAATATGTGAACTGGAGTACAGCATTAAGCCCAGAAGTGACGTGTAATTGTAATAGAGTGTTGAAGTCCCCAATAAAACACAAGGACCCCGTAGAGTGCATGTACACATCAATCAGGGATACAAGGCATACATATAAGGTGTAATGAATAATAACACAATGCCAAAAAGGCATTATAATGGAAGGTCTAATGTAAGCAATGCTAAGCACTGCACAGGCCAGTGTAGGAGGTGTGAGAAATGTGTAGACTCTTTGTGCCCAGTGGTATACCCCTTTAAACAATGCCAACCTTAGGTAAGCAGGTTTGCCCATAGCTTAGCCTTTTCAAAACCGGCCCATCATGGAAAAGTGTGGGAAATCAGCCAAGAGGTGGGAATACATCTCATAACTGGTTGCAGCTTCCCCTTGCAGGCACTATGGCAATAAGGGGAGAAAGAGTGCGCTTCCAGGTGCAGCGCTGGTGCATCCAGGAGTCAAGGTCATGGCAGAATTTCTAGTTAAACACCATGCACAGAGACTGCTGCAGGGCCAGTACCAGGGCTCCCAATATAAGGCGGAGGCCTGGGACTGTCTCGACCACAACCTCATCAGTGCCACGGGCATACCCCAAACTAGTGAGCAGGTCAGGCACCACTATGCCGACCTGAAGCGGCAGAAGGGGGACCTCTTGGAGGAGTGGCTCCAAGAGGCTAGATCATCAGGGGATGTACCAGACATGTATAAGTATCACCCCAGTGTGTGTGTAATAAGTGCAGCTCAGGTATATCATGGAAAGGTATGGCTAAATATTCATCTTATGTCTCCCACAGCTGCAACGGAGCAGGCCACGAACCAGGAGGCCCACATCTGCCGCTTGGCACTGTTGTGACGTGAGGCAGGTCAGTAATACTCATGCTTTTACTGTCATAGGAAATAAAAATAAAAGTAGTATTAAATTAATTGCTAATATAAAACCTGTATTGTTCAAGGCAAGTACTGCATACACTAGAGAATATGGCAGGAAGATGAAGAACCACAAACTGCAAGCCAGCAACTCCTCAGATGGAATTTATTGCTATGGGGGCTCCGTTTGCCCCCTGTTATGCTAACATATTTATGGGCCTGTTTGAACACTGCCATATTTATAATAATGAGTTTTTTTGCAAATATGTAATCAAGTATTACAGATATATAGATGATCTCATCTTTATTTGCAAAGGGGGTAGTGAGTTAGTTGAACATTTTATAGATCAAATTCAAGTGAATAGTATGGGAATAAAATTTGATGGACTACAGAAAGGTAGTAAGGTTAACTTTCTGGATGTGGAATTAATAGGAGATGGTTACCAACACAAGGTTATATCGAAAATACATAGGAAATTTTCAGAAAGTAATAATATACTACATGGAGAGAGTTTTCATCCCTTACATACTATGAAGTCTATTCCATATACTGAGTTTAATAGAATAAAAAGATTATGTAGTGAGTTGAGTGATAGAAATATAGAACTATTAGATAGTTTTTATAGATTTAAAGAAAGGGGCTATGATGAAGTGAATCTTAAAGAAAGTTTGAATAAAGTATGGGATAGTAATAATGGAAAATCTAGTGTTATATATTATAAGAAGAAAAATATAAAGGAACAGAAAAGGGATGTTTATTTTATTACTACGTACTCATTAATATCAGATGAAATTATTGATATTATCAAATCTAGTTGGAATATCTCTAAAAAAGAGGTAGATTGTTTACAAGATAAGAAATTGTCAGTTTCTTTTAATAGGGGTAGAAACATTAAGGATTTTATTGTGCATAGTAGGTTTAACAGGCCAAAAGTAGAAATAACAGATAGTATAAAAGAAAAAGGTACAATGGTATGTGGAAAGTGTACAATTTGTAGATATGTTACTGTACGTTTTGATAAAATTAATAATAAAAACTTTGAAACAAATGAATGTTTCTCATGTAAAAGTGAGAGAGTTATATATGCTATCAAATGCACATGTAATAAATTTTATATAGGTGAAACAAAGAGACAATTTTCTTGTAGAATAAAGGAACATATAAGGGATGTGAGGAATAATAAAATAACTAGTCCTATAGCCACACATTTCAATGAAATACATAATGGTAGTCTGGATGGTTTTGAAACGACAATTCTGGAAAAAGTATTTTGTAATAAATTTATGAATGATGAACAAGTAAAATATATATTAAGAAAGAAAGAAGCGTTTTTGATTTTGAAATTTAATACTATGTCCCCTAGGGGACTTAATCAAGAATGTTTCTGGAGAAGTTTTGTGTAATCATGCAAATAGCTTCTAGTGAGGTTCTGAGTAACTATGTATATAGGTATGTGTCTTTTTAAAAAATATTTGGTTTAAAAAGTGTATATTTGGTGTAATTAATCAATTATGTTATTAATCAATTTGTAAACTGCTATATATAGTTGAGTGATTTTTAAAAAAAGTGTACTCTGTTAAAGGCTGTTGGCCGAGGCGCTAGAGAATTTTATTTCATCTTGGTTTTTCAAATAAATTCCATCTGAGGAGTTGCTGGCTTGCAGTTTGTGGTTCTTCATCATCTTTTGCTTGTGGTGGTTTTTCAATATGACCAGTGACTCTTTGGTGGGCCTTCCTAGGATATTCCTAGATACTCCGGTGGAGATGTTACCTAAATCTATGGACACTAATGCAGAAGTTGCAGCTGGGTCGAACTCGACATGTAATGGATTTGTTCGCAATGAAGGAGGTGTTATCAATGAAAGAGATAATGGGGTGCTTCATAAATGGACTAAGGATAGGAAGCTATGGAACCAAAATCCTTTTTCCATAATTGGTAAAAAAGTTAATACCTTTCACAACCCGGAAATAACAGACATGTTGTCACGGATGGAGAAGCTGTTATTTAGGGAAACTGCTACATTTTTGAACTCGCAAAGTATGCAGAGATATGAGGAGTTAGAAATAACTCCTCGAGGACTTAGAGCTATAAAAAACCCCTCCACACCGTTTGATTTAACTATTTCTGAAGAGCGGGGATTTTGTGATAGGTGGGTTGCGGCTGCTCATAACTGTAGCTTGGAGTGGGTCCGTATCCTAGTTGAGCGAGATCTCTTTAAGAGACAGAAACTTAAGGAGGAGATCAAAGGGCTATGTAAAGACATTACGAACATGATTTCACATGAGGAACTTCAATCCTTTCTGGTCAAAACCAATGAACAGCTTGTCAACTATGAAAAAGAATTGATTGACAGAAAGAAAAACAAATTGGTACGTGATATTCGCGACTACGACAATAAAAGGGTGTTCCTGGTGGCAACCAATCCTAAGGGACGCAAACAACACGTGCAGTTTGAACAACAGAAGAAGGCAGGGCAGAATATGGCAGCAAGAGCATTTACTTCTGGCGAGAGTGTGACTTCAGCTACGGAAGTAGAAACGGATGAGGATTTTCCATACCTTCCACCGGTGGGGAACAACACATATATGAATTCATTTCGGGGGGGTTATAGAGGTAGAAAACGCAGCTGGAATGGGCCAGCACAAGGCTATTATCCAGAACAGCGTACGTTTCAACGGACAAGTAAAAGAGGCAAATGGGACTAAAAATGCAATTGGTTTACCTGTATGTGAGTATGTAGTTAATTTATCAGGTTTTGAGCTCTCGGAAGCTCAGTTGTCTGTGTTAACTAAAGGGTTAAAATACATACCTACTGTGTTCCCGAGAGTACATGAATTAAAAAGTGATATCTTCCGTTTTATACGGAAGTTAAAGTTAATGCATTATTTTTCAGTGGAAAAAGTGAATAATAATGAAAACTATGGTACTGATGAACTTAGTAATAGTTCAAATGATAGTTTTTACTCATGTTGTTCTATGGAAGAAGATGAAATTGTGGGTAATAATGCATATTGTAAGTTAAACACAGACAATATAAAAGTGAAGAGTGGCTTTGTTCCTTATTGCTATAATGAAACTATACTAAGTTTAGACAAAGTTTTGAATGTGAATATACAAATAGCTTATGATAAATTTATTAGTTTTAAGAAGAAAAATGTAAAATATAACTTGACCAAAAATGAGTGGCAGGGCTTAAATGATTTAAGTAAAAATACACGAATGGTATTTAAACCATCTGATAAAGGTGGGAAGTTAGTTCTTATGAACTATACGCAATATCTAGCCATGTGTTATAAACACTTAAATGATAAAACAGTGTATCAATGTATAAATATGGTAGAATATGAGGAAGCTCAAGCTATGTATACTGCATTAGTAGAAAAGGGCAAAAGATTACATTATTTATCAGGCAAAGATGTGAAGGATAAGTTTGGTATTGACAATCCGAGAATGCCATGCTTTTACTGTCTTCCAAAGATTCACAAAGATTTGGCAAATCCTCCTGGTCGGCCCATTGTGTCGGCCAGTGGTAGTTTTTTGACTAATATCTCTTGCTTGTTACATGAATTCTTTATGCCAATAGTTAAAAAGTTACCCTCATATGTGAAGGATGTTTTTGAATTTTTGTCTATGGTGAAGCAAATTAAATGGCATGAAGAGATGTTTTTCATAGTAATTGATGTTGTGAGTCTGTACACAAGTATTAAACATATGGATGGTGTTAGAGCAATAAAACATTTTCTGGGAGATAGCCCCTTGGTGGAATACATAGTAGAACTACTTATGATGTGTTTACAAAATAACATATTTGAATTTGATGGGCAGTTATACAGGCAAAAACAGGGAACAGCTATGGGGGCTCCGTTTGCCCCCTGTTATGCTAACATATTTATGGGCCTGTTTGAACACTGCCATATTTATAATAATGAGTTTTTTTGCAAATATGTAATCAAGTATTACAGATATATAGATGATCTCATCTTTATTTGCAAAGGGGTAGTGAGTTAGTTGAACATTTTATAGATCAAATTCAAGTGAATAGTATGGGAATAAAATTTGATGGACTACAGAAAGGTAGTAAGGTTAACTTTCTGGATGTGGAATTAATAGGAGATGGTTACCAACACAAGGTTATATCGAAAATACATAGGAAATTTTCAGAAAGTAATAATATACTACATGGAGAGAGTTTTCATCCCTTACATACTATGAAGTCTATTCCATATACTGAGTTTAATAGAATAAAAAGATTATGTAGTGAGTTGAGTGATAGAAATATAGAACTATTAGATAGTTTTTATAGATTTAAAGAAAGGGGCTATGATGAAGTGAATCTTAAAGAAAGTTTGAATAAAGTATGGGATAGTAATAATGGAAAATCTAGTGTTATATATTATAAGAAGAAAAATATAAAGGAACAGAAAAGGGATGTTTATTTTATTACTACGTACTCATTAATATCAGATGAAATTATTGATATTATCAAATCTAGTTGGAATATCTCTAAAAAAGAGGTAGATTGTTTACAAGATAAGAAATTGTCAGTTTCTTTTAATAGGGGTAGAAACATTAAGGATTTTATTGTGCATAGTAGGTTTAACAGGCCAAAAGTAGAAATAACAGATAGTATAAAAGAAAAAGGTACAATGGTATGTGGAAAGTGTACAATTTGTAGATATGTTACTGTACGTTTTGATAAAATTAATAATAAAAACTTTGAAACAAATGAATGTTTCTCATGTAAAAGTGAGAGAGTTATATATGCTATCAAATGCACATGTAATAAATTTTATATAGGTGAAACAAAAAGACAATTTTCTTGTAGAATAAAGGAACATATAAGGGATGTGAGGAATAATAAAATAACTAGTCCTATAGCCACACATTTCAATGAAATACATAATGGTAGTCTGGATGGTTTTGAAGCGACAATTCTGGAAAAAGTATTTTGTAATAAATTTATGAATGATGAACAAGTAAAATATATATTAAGAAAGAAAGAAGCGTTTTTGATTTTGAAATTTAATACTATGTCCCTAGGGGACTTAATCAAGAGTGTTTCTGGAGAAGTTTTGTGTAATCATGTAAATAGCTTCTAGTGTAGTTCTGAGTAACTATGTATATAGGTATGTGTCTTTTTAAAAAATATTTGGTTTAAAAAGTGTATATTTGGTGTAATTAATCAATTATGTTATTAATCAATTTGTAAATTGCTATATATAGTTGAGTGATTTTTAAAAAAAGTGTACTCTGTTAAAGGCTGTTGGCCGAGGCGCTAGAGAATTTTATTTCATCTTGGTTTTTCAAATAAATTCCATCTGAGGAGTTGCTGGCTTGCAGTTTGTGGTTCTTCATCATCTTTTGCTTGTGGTGGTTTTTCAATATGACCAGTGACTCTTTGGTGGGCCTTCCTAGGATATTCCTAGATACTCCGGTGGAGATGTTACCTAAATCTATGGACACTAATGCAGAAGTTGCAGCTGGGTCGAACTCGACATGTAATGGATTTGTTCGCAATGAAGGAGGTGTTATCAATGAAAGAGATAATGGGGTGCTTCATAAATGGACTAAGGATAGGAAGCTATGGAACCAAAATCCTTTTTCCATAATTGGTAAAAAAGTTAATACCTTTCACAACCCGGAAATAACAGACATGTTGTCACGGATGGAGAAGCTGTTATTTAGGGAAACTGCTACATTTTGAACTCGCAAAGTATGCAGAGATATGAGGAGTTAGAAATAACTCCTCGAGGACTTAGAGCTATAAAAAACCCCTCCACACCGTTTGATTTAACTATTTCTGAAGAGCGGGGATTTTGTGATAGGTGGGTTGCGGCTGCTCATAACTGTAGCTTGGAGTGGGTCCGTATCCTAGTTGAGCGAGATCTCTTTAAGAGACAGAAACTTAAGGAGGAGATCAAAGGGCTATGTAAAGACATTACGAACATGATTTCACATGAGGAACTTCAATCCTTTCTGGTCAAAACCAATGAACAGCTTGTCAACTATGAAAAAGAATTGATTGACAGAAAGAAAAACAAATTGGTACGTGATATTCGCGACTACGACAATAAAAGGGCGTTCCTGGTGGCAACCAATCCTAAGGGACGCAAACAACACGTGCAGTTTGAACAACAGAAGAAGGCAGGGCAGAATATGGCAGCAAGAGCATTTACTTCTGGCGAGAGTGTGACTTCAGCTACGGAAGTAGAAACGGATGAGGATTTTCCATACCTTCCACCGGTGGGGAACAACACATATATGAATTCATTTCGGGGGGGTTATAGAGGTAGAAAACGCAGCTGGAATGGGCCAGCACAAGGCTATTATCCAGAACAGCGTACGTTTCAACGGACAAGTAAAAGAGGCAAATGGGACTAAAAATGCAATTGGTTTACCTGTATGTGAGTATGTAGTTAATTTATCAGGTTTTGAGCTCTCGGAAGCTCAGTTGTCTGTGTTAACTAAAGGGTTAAAATACATACCTACTGTGTTCCCGAGAGTACATGAATTAAAAAGTGATATCTTCCGTTTTATACGGAAGTTAAAGTTAATGCATTATTTTTCAGTGGAAAAAGTGAATAATAATGAAAACTATGGTACTGATGAACTTAGTAATAGTTCAAATGATAGTTTTTACTCATGTTGTTCTATGGAAGAAGATGAAATTGTGGGTAATAATGCATATTGTAAGTTAAACACAGACAATATAAAAGTGAAGAGTGGCTTTGTTCCTTATTGCTATAATGAAACTATACTAAGTTTAGACAAAGTTTTGAATGTGAATATACAAATAGCTTATGATAAATTTATTAGTTTTAAGAAGAAAAATGTAAAATATAACTTGACCAAAAATGAGTGGCAGGGCTTAAATGATTTAAGTAAAAATACACGAATGGTATTTAAACCATCTGATAAAGGTGGGAAGTTAGTTCTTATGAACTATACGCAATATCTAGCCATGTGTTATAAACACTTAAATGATAAAACAGTGTATCAATGTATAAATATGGTAGAATATGAGGAAGCTCAAGCTATGTATACTGCATTAGTAGAAAAGGGCAAAAGATTACATTATTTATCAGGCAAAGATGTGAAGGATAAGTTTGGTATTGACAATCCGAGAATGCCATGCTTTTACTGTCTTCCAAAGATTCACAAAGATTTGGCAAATCCTCCTGGTCGGCCCATTGTGTCGGCCAGTGGTAGTTTTTTGACTAATATCTCTTGCTTGTTACATGAATTCTTTATGCCAATAGTTAAAAAGTTACCCTCATATGTGAAGGATGTTTTTGAATTTTTGTCTATGGTGAAGCAAATTAAATGGCATGAAGAGATGTTTTTCATAGTAATTGATGTTGTGAGTCTGTACACAAGTATTAAACATATGGATGGTGTTAGAGCAATAAAACATTTTCTGGGAGATAGCCCCTTGGTGGAATACATAGTAGAACTACTTATGATGTGTTTACAAAATAACATATTTGAATTTGATGGGCAGTTATACAGGCAAAAACAGGGAACAGCTATGGGGGCTCCGTTTGCCCCCTGTTATGCTAACATATTTATGGGCCTGTTTGAACACTGCCATATTTATAATAATGAGTTTTTTTGCAAATATGTAATCAAGTATTACAGATATATAGATGATCTCATCTTTATTTGCAAAGGGGGTAGTGAGTTAGTTGAACATTTTATAGATCAAATTCAAGTGAATAGTATGGGAATAAAATTTGATGGACTACAGAAAGGTAGTAAGGTTAACTTTCTGGATGTGGAATTAATAGGAGATGGTTACCAACACAAGGTTATATCGAAAATACATAGGAAATTTTCAGAAAGTAATAATATACTACATGGAGAGAGTTTTCATCCCTTACATACTATGAAGTCTATTCCATATACTGAGTTTAATAGAATAAAAAGATTATGTAGTGAGTTGAGTGATAGAAATATAGAACTATTAGATAGTTTTTATAGATTTAAAGAAAGGGGCTATGATGAAGTGAATCTTAAAGAAAGTTTGAATAAAGTATGGGATAGTAATAATGGAAAATCTAGTGTTATATATTATAAGAAGAAAAATATAAAGGAACAGAAAAGGGATGTTTATTTTATTACTACGTACTCATTAATATCAGATGAAATTATTGATATTATCAAATCTAGTTGGAATATCTCTAAAAAAGAGGTAGATTGTTTACAAGATAAGAAATTGTCAGTTTCTTTTAATAGGGGTAGAAACATTAAGGATTTTATTGTGCATAGTAGGTTTAACAGGCCAAAAGTAGAAATAACAGATAGTATAAAAGAAAAAGGTACAATGGTATGTGGAAAGTGTACAATTTGTAGATATGTTACTATGCGTTTTGATAAAATTAATAATAAAAACTTTGAAACAAATGAATGTTTCTCATGTAAAAGTGAGAGAGTTATATATGCTATCAAATGCACATGTAATAAATTTTATATAGGTGAAACAAAGAGACAATTTTCTTGTAGAATAAAGGAACATATAAGGGATGTGAGGAATAATAAAATAACTAGTCCTATAGCCACACATTTCAATGAAATACATAATGGTAGTCTGGATGGTTTTGAAACGACAATTCTGGAAAAAGTATTTTGTAATAAATTTATGAATGATGAACAAGTAAAATATATATTAAGAAAGAAAGAAGCGTTTTTGATTTTGAAATTTAATACTATGTCCCCTAGGGGACTTAATCAAGAATGTTTCTGGAGAAGTTTTGTGTAATCATGCAAATAGCTTCTAGTGAGGTTCTGAGTAACTATGTATATAGGTATGTG
Organism: Protopterus annectens; assembly: GCF_019279795.1. Taxonomy (NCBI): domain Eukaryota; kingdom Metazoa; phylum Chordata; order Ceratodontiformes; family Protopteridae; genus Protopterus; species Protopterus annectens. The sequence continues at coordinate 49,227,409 of NC_056734.1, forward strand.
TCTTTTTAAAAAATATTTGGTTTAAAAAGTGTATATTTGGTGTAATTAATCAATTATGTTATTAATCAATTTGTAAACTGCTATATATAGTTGAGTGATTTTTAAAAAAAGTGTACTCTGTTAAAGGCTGTTGGCCGAGCGCTAGAGAATTTTATTTCATCTTGGTTTTTCAAATAAATTCCATCTGAGGAGTTGCTGGCTTGCAGTTTGTGGTTCTTCATCATCTTTTGCTTGTGGTGGTTTTTCAATATGACCAGTGACTCTTTGGTGGGCCTTCCTAGGATATTCCTAGATACTCCGGTGGAGATGTTACCTAAATCTATGGACACTAATGCAGAAGTTGCAGCTGGGTCAAACTCGACATGTAATGGATTTGTTCGCAATGAAGGAGGTGTTATCAATGAAAGAGATAATGGGGTGCTTCATAAATGGACTAAGGATAGGAAGCTATGGAACCAAAATCCTTTTTCCATAATTGGTAAAAAAGTTAATACCTTTCACAACCCGGAAATAACAGACATGTTGTCACGGATGGAGAAGCTGTTATTTAGGGAAACTGCTACATTTTGAACTCGCAAAGTATGCAGAGATATGAGGAGTTAGAAATAACTCCTCGAGGACTTAGAGCTATAAAAAACCCCTCCACACCGTTTGATTTAACTATTTCTGAAGAGCGGGGATTTTGTGATAGGTGGGTTGCGGCTGCTCATAACTGTAGCTTGGAGTGGGTCCGTATCCTAGTTGAGCGAGATCTCTTTAAGAGACAGAAACTTAAGGAGGAGATCAAAGGGCTATGTAAAGACATTACGAACATGATTTCACATGAGGAACTTCAATCCTTTCTGGTCAAAACCAATGAACAGCTTGTCAACTATGAAAAAGAATTGATTGACAGAAAGAAAAACAAATTGGTACGTGATATTCGTGACTACGACAATAAAAGGGCGTTCCTGGTGGCAACCAATCCTAAGGGACGCAAACAACACATGCAGTTTGAACAACAGAAGAAGGCAGGGCAGAATATGGCAGCAAGAGCATTTACTTCTGGCGAGAGTGTGACTTCAGCTACGGAAGTAGAAACGGATGAGGATTTTCCATACCTTCCACCGGTGGGGAACAACACATATATGAATTCATTTCGGGGGGGTTATAGAGGTAGAAAACGCAGCTGGAATGGGCCAGCACAAGGCTATTATCCAGAACAGCGTACGTTTCAACGGACAAGTAAAAGAGGCAAATGGGACTAAAAATGCAATTGGTTTACCTGTATGTGAGTATGTAGTTAATTTATCAGGTTTTGAGCTCGGAAGCTCAGTTGTCTGTGTTAACTAAAGGGTTAAAATACATACCTACTGTGTTCCCGAGAGTACATGAATTAAAAAGTGATATCTTCCGTTTTATACGGAAGTTAAAGTTAATGCATTATTTTTCAGTGGAAAAAGTGAATAATAATGAAAACTATGGTACTGATGAACTTAGTAATAGTTCAAATGATAGTTTTTACTCATGTTGTTCTATGGAAGAAGATGAAATTGTGGGTAATAATGCATATTGTAAGTTAAACACAGACAATATAAAAGTGAAGAGTGGCTTTGTTCCTTATTGCTATAATGAAACTATACTAAGTTTAGACAAAGTTTTGAATGTGAATATACAAATAGCTTATGATAAATTTATTAGTTTTAAGAAGAAAAATGTAAAATATAACTTGACCAAAATGAGTGGCAGGGCTTAAATGATTTAAGTAAAAATACACGAATGGTATTTAAACCATCTGATAAAGGTGGGAAGTTAGTTCTTATGAACTATCAATATCTAGCCATGTGTTATAAACACTTAAATGATAAAACAGTGTATCAATGTATAAATATGGTAGAATATGAGGAAGCTCAAGCTATGTATACTGCATTAGTAGAAAAGGGCAAAAGATTACATTATTTATCAGGCAAAGATGTGAAGGATAAGTTTGGTATTGACAATCCGAGAATGCCATGCTTTTACTGTCTTCCAAAGATTCACAAAGATTTGGCAAATCCTCCTGGTCGGCCCATTGTGTCGGCCAGTGGTAGTTTTTTGACTAATATCTCTTGCTTGTTACATGAATTCTTTATGCCAATAGTTAAAAAGTTACCCTCATATGTGAAGGATGTTTTTTAATTTTTGTCTATGGTGAAGCAAATTAAATGGCATGAAGAGATGTTTTTCATAGTAATTGATGTTGTGAGTCTGTACACAAGTATTAAACATATGGATGGTGTTAGAGCAATAAAACATTTTCTGGGAGATAGCCCCTTGGTGGAATACATAGTAGAACTACTTATGATGTGTTTACAAAATAACATATTTGAATTTGATGGGCAGTTATACAGGCAAAAACAGGGAACAGCTATGGGGGCTCCGTTTGCCCCCTGTTATGCTAACATATTTATGGGCCTGTTTGAACACTGCCATATTTATAATAATGAGTTTTTTTGCAAATATGTAATCAAGTATTACAGATATATAGATGATCTCATCTTTATTTGCAAAGGGGGTAGTGAGTTAGTTGAACATTTTATAGATCAAATTCAAGTGAATAGTATGGGAATAAAATTTGATGGACTACAGAAAGGTAGTAAGGTTAACTTTCTGGATGTGGAATTAATAGGAGATGGTTACCAACACAAGGTTATATCGAAAATACATAGGAAATTTTCAGAAAGTAATAATATACTACATGGAGAGAGTTTTCATCCCTTACATACTATGAAGTCTATTCCATATACTGAGTTTAATAGAATAAAAAGATTATGTAGTGAGTTGAGTGATAGAAATATAGAACTATTAGATAGTTTTTATAGATTTAAAGAAAGGGGCTATGATGAAGTGAATCTTAAAGAAAGTTTGAATAAAGTATGGGATAGTAATAATGGAAAATCTAGTGTTATATATTATAAGAAGAAAAATATAAAGGAACAGAAAAGGGATGTTTATTTTATTACTACATACTCATTAATATCAGATGAAATTATTGATATTATCAAATCTAGTTGGAATATCTCTAAAAAAGAGGTAGATTGTTTACAAGATAAGAAATTGTCAGTTTCTTTTAATAGGGGTAGAAACATTAAGGATTTTATTGTGCATAGTAGGTTTAACAGGCCAAAAGTAGAAATAACAGATAGTATAAAAGAAAAAGGTACAATGGTATGTGGAAAGTGTACAATTTGTAGATATGTTACTATGCGTTTTGATAAAATTAATAATAAAACTTTGAAACAAATGAATGTTTCTCATGTAAAAGTGAGAGAGTTATATATGCTATCAAATGCACATGTAATAAATTTTATATAGGTGAAACAAAAAGACAATTTTCTTGTAGAATAAAGGAACATATAAGGGATGTGAGGAATAATAAAATAACTAGTCCTATAGCCACACATTTCAATGAAATACATAATGGTAGTCTGGATGGTTTTGAAACGACAATTCTGGAAAAAGTATTTTGTAATAAATTTATGAATGATGAACAAGTAAAATATATATTAAGAAAGAAAGAAGCGTTTTTGATTTTGAAATTTAATACTATGTCCCCTAGGGGACTTAATCAAGAATGTTTCTGGAGAAGTTTTGTGTAATCATGCAAATAGCTTCTAGTGAAGTTCTGAGTAACTATGTATATAGGTATGTGTCTTTTTAAAAAATATTTGGTTTAAAAAGTGTATATTTGGTGTAATTAATCAATTATGTTATTAATCAATTTGTAAACTGCTATATATAGTTGAGTGATTTTTAAAAAAAGTGTACTCTGTTAAAGGCTGTTGGCCGAGGCGCTAGAGAATTTTATTTCATCTTGGTTTTTCAAATAAATTCCATCTGAGGAGTTGCTGGCTTGCAGTTTGTGGTTCTTCATCATCTTTTGCTTGTGGTGGTTTTTCAATATGGCAGGAAGAGTCTCATATTGTTTGTATGGCAATAAAATTGTAATATCCTGACAAAACAAGTCTAACTGCTGGACTGCATGTGTATATTCTGGTATCATATGGTAATGTAGATTTGCAATCATGTAATAGTACTGTAGTATTAAACACTGATACTCATACCATGCACCATAAATTGAATGTGGAGGAATGCCTGTATATGACAGGTGTAATCCTCAGAGGCCATTTATTACAACTGAGAGACACATAGACAGTAAACAGAGAAAATACAGACAGCAATAGCCAAATAGCACATGCAACTGAAATGTGAACTGTTGTTTTTTTCGCACACACAGCCACGGTTTGAATCCTGCCAGTGGTAGTAGTCCACATACAGAATCATACCCCACAACTGTACAGATATGTCCAGACTGTCTATTAAAGTGACCCATATCTAATGCCTATCAACCTGTCCCCCTGTGAATTCAGTGGGATGATCCCAGACATATAGGCAGCAAACAGGAAATACAACTGATTGACACACATCTGTGACAACAAACCTGGCACACTAGCAACTCCCCAATACCTTATGTGACTATGAAGCCATGTATGTCCCATTTACAACCCAACTTGTTAAGATGTAGTCAGAGTGTGTACAGTAACAGAGTGAGATGTATGTGCATAATAGTAATGTGGAACCTGGTACTGTGTATGGGAACATTCAGGTAGTGCTAATAAAAATTCCTCCCACAGGTCTGTGATATACCAACACTGTGCCCAGAAATACAAGAATGATATGTAGTTGCTCTGAATAATGAGGTATTACACATCACTGTCACCCACACTGTCCCACAACATATAACTGTCTAGGAAATCTGTATATGAGTGTTATTATACAAGGTCAGAATGCATAAGCACAGGGGATTAATAAGACAAAAAGCATATTGGAGATATACAGCAATATCAATATAGCAGCACAACTGTGATGGACAGTGTTTACGTTGTAGCAGACACAGCCATGATCTGAATCCTGAGAGTGGAATTAGACTGCATACAGATTCATACCCCACAACTGTACACAAGGCCAGAATGTCCAGTATATGTGCCCATATCTGCTGACTGTCCCCTTGTCCCCCTGGTAAGTCTGTGGGATGATCCCAGATATGTAGCCAGCAAACAGGGAATACAAGTGATTGTCAACTATCATGAGAACACACCTGTCACTGTAGCAACCCCCAAAACTGTTAGGAGAGTAATATTTGAAGAATGTCCTATCTACACTCCCATGTTGTCAAGCTGTGACCAGAGTGTGTACAGTAACAGAGTGAGATGTATGTGCATAATACTAATGTGTAATCTGGAACCTTGTGTGGCAACAGTCAGGCAGTGCTAACAAACATTGCTCCCACAGGTACGTTGGATACGAACACTGTGCTGAGAAATATAGAACAATATAACCTGTACTGGTACCGTTCACCCTGGTATTGCAGGGGATTGTGAGTGTTGCAGTTTCTCTGAATAATAAAATATCACTGGTCACTGTCGCCCACACTGTGCTACATAATATAACTGTGTAGGAAAGCATGTATATGTGTGTCAGGTCACTAAAGGTGGAAGAGGGCAATATTCCAGATATGTCCAGGCACACCAGCATGTGGTCAACACATGGCTAGAGTCTGTGCAGAAAGAGTTGGATAGCATAGTGCATAACATTAACCTGGAATCCGGGCATATGTGTACAAACAGTCAGTGTTAACAAACATTCCCTCCACAGGTATACCAGGTAAAAGGTGTATACTGCAGGTAAAACCGGTTCATATGTAATGATATCAACAGCCATATCAGTGTCCAATATAAGTCTATAGGGTAGTATAGTAAGACTTGTAAGATACAGATAACAGCACTGACTAGGAAAGTAATGTGGAGTACAGGAATATACTACTTGTTAATTGACATCTTTCTCCCCACCCACTTTATCTCCAACAATAATCAACATACCCACCCCAACTGGTATGTACTGACTCTGATAATGTCCAGTTGTTTGATAAATATTTTAATGGTTCCCATGCATGTGCCATATTGAATTATTCCAATATTGTTGGCATGGTGCCATCAACGTACCTGCATGCTGTTTTTATTACCACTGTGGTCCCATATATGCATGTGTTTTGTTTGCCATGCAACTGTTCCATATCTGGTGTCTGGGTTCATGGGAATATCTATGCATGCTGTTATACCTAACCCTGGAATGTGTTGACTATTACTAACCCATATATGATGATGAACTCTAAACACTATAGCACGCTTGGGAAGGCCAGTCCCAGTGGACCCAACTGTCCCACCTCAGCTGGCCGAGGCACCATACACCAGCATGTCTGGGGCCCAACCCCAGACTTCCCTGTTCGTTGGTCCTGCACCACCTTTGGGTGGAATCACCTCAGGAGATGGGGCTCGCTCCCCCTGGGAGTGGGCATGGACAGGCACCTGTCACCAGGTCATGGTGCATAGAGGGATCAACGAGCAGTTCGGTGATCTTCTACACCAGCTCGAGGGCCACGTGTCACAATGAAAGAGTCAGTCTGGCTCCGTGGCTCAGCCCCCAGTACAGTCACCTTTGGGGCTGTGAAGGAGCAGTGGTGACTGCCCATGGATGGGGACCTCAGTCCCACTGTTACCACTAGGGGGAATGTGGGCTTACGATATCCCAACACCCCTCCCCATCAAGCTGTTTACCCCCCACATGTCATATACTGCCCCTGCATGCGTTTTGTGTGTCTTGTCTGTTAACCTACCCAACCTACCTCCCCAAATATATGTAATACCCCTCCCCAACATTCCACTCTCACCTGAAAAAAAAAGGGCAATCTGTTCCCACAAAAAGATCTTGCCCCATACATAGCTGTCCATTTTGCACACGTGTCCACTGGACACATGTAATCCGGTCTAATTGGCATCACAACTTATTATTGTTGTTCTCACCCCTCTCCCAGGGGTTTGAGTGTCCAAATCTACTTCCAAATTCAGTGTATATGCACAGCTGTTGCTGTAGAAGAAATGGGCAGCGATGGACCTTCCCTACACCCTGCCTGCACATCCCTAGCTATTTTCCCGTCTGTCTTTCCCTCTTTGTGCTCCTTTTTCACCACTTTCCTATCAACCCTTTTTTCTTTTTTTTTAAACAAATTACAGCGGGGGTAAAGGGGAGTAAGCACTATTGAGCAGCAGTAAGCAGGTCTAAGCCTGTATGAGCACTGCCTACACAGATTAAGCAATTTAGAAGCTGAGTATAAGAAAGTGTAACTGGAAGTTAGCTTTACTTACCTCCATGCAAACCCGCTTACAAGTGCCTTAATTATTTCTTATCCAATGGCCCATATTCTGACCAGCAACAGAATAAACAGCCTCTGCGAGGCTCAAACCCAGGATCCTGCAACCATAGCCAAAGTGATTTACCACTAAGGCATGCCAGATATTCATATACCTGATGTTTTCAGAAACATATCGTCCAGACCAGTCATGCAACAGTACAGAGAATGCATACCAATATCTAGATGTATGTGTGTGTGTAAATATATTAATATCTAAACAGATACAACATATCTATATATGTATATATATATATATATATATATATATATATATATATATATATATAAAAATATAGACATATATATAAATATATATGAACATATATACATGCAAATGCCTACAGCGACACATATATATGTCTACACCTATATGTCTATATATACACAGCAAGTTACATATATGTACACAGATATATATCTACGTAGGTATATACGGACATACTTATATATATGCAAGCAGACATATATATCTATATAGGTATATATAGCCATGCATCTGTAGATAGCAATGGCAGGTTAACAAAAACAAATATGTCCACATGCACCGTTAATGGGGTTGAAAGGCCCCAAACAATATACATCTTGTATGAATAGGCATACCCCCACAGCCAAACATGTCCACCCTGCAATACACTACCAAGTGTTGCAGATCCCATAACCAGGACCTGACACGACATGGGCACAAGATGTTAACAGTACTACATCCCACCTGTATGACGTCAGGCTGGTATTGGTAACATATCATGCAGTACAGTCTTCCTTCCACAGGAAATGTAAAATGTGGAAGCTATCAACATCCCCAGGATACATATATGCAGATACAGATATATATATATATATATATATATATATATATATATATATATATATATATATATATATATACAGATATATATAGATATACATGTGACTACACATACACACGCAGAGATATGTACACAATATGGAACAGCCACTCTGTCTACAGCTAACACCTGAACAACTGGACACTGTATGGGCCACCCATACAAATGACAATCATTGCCAGGAACATATACCCACAGAGAGGTCATAGGAAAAAAACACCACACACAGGTTTGCAGAAATGGAAAACCTTTTATTGTGTACTATTATAGTTCTATATGCCATGTCATATAGTTGATCAGACACTGACATCCATATAAAAAGAGTAATGCAACTGTGAAACAGTTATACTAATACTGTAGTCTGGAAAGGTTCACAACTGTTGCTGTCCAGGACAAGCCCTTCAAATTGTACAATAGTAAAGACAGACTGGGCCATAGGATACCAAACAATCAACAATATGTAATGCAGGTGTATAGTTCAGCAGCCTCTATCTACTCTCTGTACAAAATCACTAGGTGGTAAAGACTTTAGTTGACCAAATGGGATGTAACTGTTACATAACAAGGCATAAATGACACCATCACAAGCACACTGACAAACAGAACAGTCTGTATGGCAGGAGGCAGTAGGCCTGCATAACCCAATTTATGTAAGTAATGTAAATATAGGCAAGACGCAGTGGTGCAGTAGTAGCATTGTTGCCAGACAGTAGGAGGTTCTCCTGTTCGATTCTTGGCTGGAGCACCTTTTGTGTGGAGTCTGCATGTCGCCCCCGCGGTTGAGTGGTGTTCGAAAGACATGCGTGAATGGGCATTGAAGGTTGGGCGTCGGGCTGGCACCTCAGCACTGTAAAAATCAAATGCCAATCATTAGTGGACCGGAGTTCCACTGTGGCGACCCCTAACCGGGAAAAGCTGAAAGAAGAAGTAATGTAAATATAGGTGAAGTATATGGTACTGTACATCCAGATACCTGAAGGCAGCTCACCCCTGATACCTCCACATTTTGTAACAGCCTAGGTCATTTATGGTGCATCCCCCCCTAGACTCAATAATACAGGGCCATATACCACTGTTACATACACTGGCCTCTGGAGTGCATAAGGGCACACATGTATTGTGTATGTGAAGCCCACACATATATGGCCCAGCTAAACCATATGCGTGGGGGATACAACAGCAGTGGACTGATGGCAGCAATGGCAGTGTGATATACTCACAGCCCACTACAGAACAACCCCTGACAGCATGTCATATGTGCAAAACTTGGTATGTAGGTGGAGGACAGAGACTGGAACACAGGCACACATATGGAAAACTGTTGCCATACACTAAGCAAGTTGCTGGTGTTACAAGATAGTCTGCAACAAGAGAATTGAGGTTAGAAACATCAATGGATGTAGCCATGTGCTGATAGCACTCAACACACACACTGCCAGTAAAATATCTGACACAGGACCTGTGTGGTGGACAGACAAAATATGATAGGCACACCTCTGGCCATCAAGAGGATAGTCCCACAGTTGAGAGCTATGCAGACAGACTGCATTCCAAGGTAAACTAGTATGTACACACACACCCTGTAACACCAGTACTATACAAAGCATAACACAACTCTACTCACACTCTGTCTTTAGTTTTGGAACCTCCTACAAATATGTAGCTGGCCTGAGTGTGCCGGTTCTCCTGTAAGAGGTATTGCTACCTGCTGTCTGTAACACTGATGCCCACACACAGGAAGGATGTCCATCACACAGGAAAGGTAAAGGGACCATGCCCACATGAAGCAGGGATTTATAGTAGGTGGTTGCCATGACAGTGGTAATTGGAAGTACTACACAGCAAGCTGCATGCAGTTAGCAAGTGTAGAACACTGGTGCAGAGCCCATCACCTGATCAAGTGCATCATCTACTAAAGCTAGGCTGCACTCTACTCAAAGCAGCTCAATCTATTCACTGGAGAGAGTGAGAGAGAGAAAGAAAAAGTGGAAAAAAATACAGCTCATCAAACTAACAGCTGAAGATGCAGGCATTTAGGCAGCTGCCATTCATAAAGACATCATTCCCATAACAGGTATGTGAAGTATATGTACATTTATTACAATGTAGTACCTGGTCCATCATAATGGGGTAGATGATGTGGAAGGAGTTATATGTGCCATCAGTTGGTGTTATGATGATGTCCAACTGAACTGCTATGGACAACAGTGCCTGTCCATGTGGGTAGTGGGCCATAGCTGTTAACTGTGCAGGTCAGCACTGACAGACAAGATGTAAGCCATCATAGTGTGTGTTGTGTAATGGGAAGTATGTATATGATGTGGCCAATAACTGGTGGTGGAAGTAATGCCATTATGATGGACATGTGGGAGCCACAGCCCACCACTGGCAGGATACTCAGGTGAATCTGTAATGTAGCATGCCAGAATGCCATAGGTGTGAAATAGGGTTACCTGCAATCAGGTCCCATGTATACCCCACTAATGTCAGGCGGTGTCCATATGTGGCACCTGTCTGTGTTGTAACAAGGCAGAACAGTGCAGCTGTGCAGGAAGGTGCTGTGAGATTGTGCAGCTGATGTCTGAAAGTACCCCACATATAGGTATGCATATGTGTACATATGTCAGATCTAAATGTATATCAGCACGTATGTCCAGAAATATACATATACCCATGTGTAGACATATATATGTGCACATATATATGACATAACATATTTCTACACATATATAAATATGTACCTATATGCACATGTCTATATATGTACAAACACACACACAAACATATATGTATGTAAAGACATGTCCCCTATATCACTATCACAGTGGTGTGTGCTATGTGCAAGGTAGAAGCACACATAGCAATACACACAGTGTGTGCAGTGTGTGCACCATGGACGGGTATGTCACATGTTAGTCCCTTGTTGGCACCACATTGCCCCTGTCTGTAAAGTATGCAATGGGAATATGGGGAAGTATGGCAGGTACACATGTGGAGGTGGTCAGGATTGGTAGATATAGAGTACAGTCTACAGGGGTGGTATGTGACACATGGTGGGTAAACACCATGGATGGTGTGTGTGGTCTGTGATGTGGATGCCCCATGGTCCCCAATATGGGCACAATGGGAACAAGCCTCCCACCCACTGCCACTCACAACAGTAGTCCACATACTGAGGGTACTTGGTCTGGAGGCTGAGCAGGAGGAGCATGTTGGCAGTGTGAATGTGCACTGGGTGCCTCAGACTGATGTAGCACATCCCACATGTGTCTGTGGAGCCCGGTATGGAACAGACCCTAGACCTGAGCTCAGGGGACAGGAACATATCTGTGTGCGCCCTGAGGTGGGGGCAACATTCCCTGGGTGGTTCCACCTGATAGTATTGCTGTAACAGTACACGAGGAGGCCCCAGGTTGGCACAGACATTTGATGTGGCCATGTATCATGGGTAGATGGGTGTGGAGAGGTGGATCAGCTGTCCAATATAACATATACATGCTATTGTGTCACTGTTATAGAATATTTCTTGGTAGTGATAGTCTACACAATCCCGGTACATGTCCAACCGCATGCATAGATATTGCCAATAACACAGACTGTCAGATGTGCAGCAGTCTCAGAGCAGCCATACCACTGGCATATATGTAACCATAGCGGCCCTGACAATGGCATGCAGGTGAATAGTCTGTAACAGGCCAGCAATGATAGTGTCCACACAGGGGGCATGGCTACAATCACATAGCAGAAAGTGTGGTACAATACAAACTCTATCCAAATATAGATACGCTGTAGCCATACCTAATGAGTTGTGTGTACAGTCTGTTGAAGCTGATGTGGGGGGGGGGTGACAGAGATGTGTATTACGAACTGTGGTAACCTTGCCGGATAAGTTGCTCAGATCTGTTTCCATCTTTATGTCTTTCAGGCAAGATGTCACATGGCAGGTTAGCTGTGTATTCAGCGGATGAAAATGAGGTCATCATCAACTACCTGGTACAGCACTACCAGGTGCTCTTTGGCAGGACAGCCTATGAGCAACAGGAGCAGACTGCCTTGTGGAACGATCTAGTCCACAGGGTCAATGATGTCGGCCTGCATAACTGCAGTTATGAGCAGGTCCAGCATCATTGCAGTGACCTACTTTGCAATGCCCATCAGCATGCTGATGCAGTCCGGGGGGATCACCTTGCCACGGAGGGGGGGTGCCATGCTATCCATCACCCGCTGACATGTGTGGAGGAGCTCCTGGCCAGCCTCACAGCACCTACCCATCAGGAACACCAACAACCACTGGACCCCTTCATAGAGGTGGGTGTCACCCACACACCAGCCGAGGAGCATGCAGGTAAGGACACAGGGCACATCAGTAGACCACTGTTTTGTAAATATCCGCAGTGGTACAGGTAGATCATGCATATTTGACATGTCATAGATATATTGTGTTGCTGCACTGTAGTGATAAACAGTTGTCCAGATGTGGTAGTATTGTGGAAATTTACCTTTGATGTATGGTAGTACTGCACCCAGCCTGTAGTAGTGCCACAGGTGTGGCCACTGACATTGCATATCTCACCCTCTTATGTGGGTCTTTCTGGGATAACAACAAGGCAGCAGCCTGTAGCTGGTGAGTATGTCTTATGTAGATGCATGCAAACACACCGGGCATAAGACATACTCACCAGCTGCAGGCTGCTGTAGCTGGTGAGTATGTCTGTAGCTGGTGGGTATGTCTGTAGCTGGTGAGAATGTCTTATGTAGATGCATGCCAACACACTGGGCATGTAATGGTGATGGTATATTCCATGCACACATCGAGCACACCTACTCTGAATGCATGCTGTACATGTACATGTATTGTTGCTGTGAAATGTATGGTCTCACAGGGGCGACCATGATGGGGTATTGAAAGGGTATGTCACACACCTGCATGACAACTAACATCCTGTCATTGCAGAATGTGTCCACAGGGAGTAACATACTTTTGGTAGACATGGCCTACAGTAGTGACATGTTCTGAATAACACCCATATACAGTGCAACACCAGTGTATATACCTGTAGAACAATGTCACCTGCTGCAGAGACACACTATGGCATAAGGCATTACATTATTCCACGTTATCAGCTGGGTCTAGGCTGCAACATGTGGTGTTCAGTGTATGGGACACTGCAAAGTGACACAAATGTGTAGGGCTTACCTGTCATGCATCTGCATAAAAGCTGAGGGGGGGGTCTCAGCATGACACGCCAGTGCACTGCAGCATGGATCCTAAGGATGGTAGGAATGGCTCTATCTGCACATAGTCAGGTTCAGGACCTGTGGCAGCCATGACGCTACCTGCACTGCAATAGGGATGGCATTGTGTGAACATCATGGGATGTGCACATGAGTAGACCTTGCAATCATGCAGAAAAGGTGGACATGTGTAGGGTAGACTGAACATACACTGGCAATTGCAGAAGGCCCATGCTGGTATACCCATGACATGAGCAGTGACTGCTGTAGTACACACAAGAGGTGTGATAAACCATCATGATAAGGATGTGCACAAATATGCACTGCGGTCAGCAGCCGCACACCTAACACAATCTGTAGACACTGCATGTGAAAGTACAGGACATATGTCACACACCAAGCTTGTGTACTGCTAAGATATGCGGTACTGTGGTCCCATGGCAGACCAAGGATGTGTTTGTAAAATCAATAAACGTGTGTACACCCCCATAGCCATGGTATGCTCTGATGGTTGTCACTGTAAGCATTTCTGCAGTGGTCATACATGGTCTGTTGATGCTGACAGCTGTAAATCAGGCATCATGCATTCACCAATGACAACAGTCCACATATCATCCCAGGTAAGTGTTGCTGAGAAACACATGCGGCTGTGAGAAGTAAAGCTGACATAACTGACATAGTACTACCCACTCCACAATGGATTGTACACCTGTGAGTTGTGGTGCACAGTACATGGCAGGGTGCAGAACAGGTGCACAGCAATACTGTGTACATGGGTGCAGTGGTATCCAGGGGAAGGGAGATCACCTAGTCACAGCACATGCGTCACACACACGTATACTGTTACTAGCATGGAATGACTATAGCTGAACTGCATGCTGTTCTGCACCATATGTTCTGCATGTTGGCAGATGGGTAATAGGAGGACTGTGTGTATGATCATTGTGCAACCTCACCTGTATGTGTGTGTGTGTGTGTGTGTGTGTGTGTGTGTGTGTGTGTGTGTGTGTGTGTGTGTGTGTGTGTGTATCCTGGTGGTTGGTAAGTTGGCCTGCAGGGTCACTCTGGTGAAGTGGTGGGAGGTAGATGCATGTATGATGCATGTGTGCATGTGTGTTTGTGTGTTTGGCCATGTATGCACATGTGTGATTGTGGGTTGTTCATATAGCTACACCCCCCTTTGGGACTGTGCAGTACATGGACATGGACTGCCACATTACACACCATGAATACCTGTCATGTGTGTAATCACAGGACAGCATATAGTATAATATGGTCTGTAGCATGGAACAGGCATCCAGAGGGAAGGTAGACTCCAGGTGCACACTTACTATCGCAGTCAGCAGAGAGGTCATCTACAATCCATATATGCAGGTCTACAGCTGCACTGGGGAAGTAATAGTCAACACCAGGGAGTGTATCCAAATATTAGAGGTGTCAAATGATGAGCTGATGGAGCAGTATATCTGGCATGTACTGAGCATTACATACACATGACACACCGTTGGGAGGTATTATGGATACAACATAGTAGCCCACACATACAGGGGCCATGCACATCATTCCGGCCATACAGAGAGTACATACCGAATGACAGCAGTGAGGCCATGTAATTCCACTATACACAGTTCAGGCAGGTAAAGTAGCAACAGGCCTTGTGTTGTGGCTGCTTGTGTGGGCATTTAGAGGACTGTGATGTTAATGAGTGGTATCAATGTGTGTATGTTAACAAGTGTGATGCAGGATGGGGTAACACATGGACATATATGTGGGACTGTCTGTAAAGCCATGGACAGGTAGGTATTATGGAGGTGTGTGTGTGTGTGTCTCTGTGTGTGTGTGTGTGTGTGTGTGTGTGTGTGTGTGTGTGTGTGTGTGTGTGTGTGTGTGTGTGTGTGTGTGTGTGCGCGCACTGTTAGGCAATGCTGCACAGGTTTTAAAGTGTGTTTATTGTTTTCCCCCACAGGTGGCGAGGTGGGTCAGGGTCCCTCCTGCATGCAATCTGATGTAGGTGTCCATACAGACACCGATGATGATGATGATGATGATAATGTTGAGGCACAGGTGAGGTTGTCAGGGGCTGACACTGCACCAACATTTAACATCCCCCTTTTAGCCACCCCACCCCCACACGCAGTTTCAGTGCCTATACACACCCCATCACCAGTGGCCATAGCAGAGGGACAGCGGGGGTTCAGTGGCAGTGCACAGAAAAGTGTGGTAACCATGCCTACTGTGTCCAGTCACAGCAGGCATAGCCAGATGTCTGGCAGGCTGCCACATAGGCAGATGTCCCCAGTTACTCGTGGTAGGGCTGCTGGACATCATGCCCCTAGCAGAGGCGACATAGCTACTACCAGCAGAAGCATGTTTCAGGCTGTAATGGCGGCGCAGGCATGTACTGAGTGTTACACCAGACAGGGCCTTAGGCTGCAGAAGGATGTTCTTACATCTGTAAGTGACAACTTCCGTGAACTGTCGGGTACCATCCATGCTTCTACTGAGCAAGTGGATAAATGGCATGATGAGATGATGTCCCTCATCGGTCGTGGTGTGTCTGTACTTCAACATGTGGTGGGGATGCAGTGACACCCACGTGGACATGGGCCAGCAACACCAACAGCTGACAGTCAACGTGGATGCGCTAGGACACCAAGGGGCTCCCATAGTGGCAGTACCAGCCGCAGCAGTGTGGGGAGTGTGCTGTCCACACCACAGCAGGCCACATGCATGTGGTTCTGGCGAGTCCCAGGAGGGACCTGGTACCAGTGGATAAATATCATCAGCAGGTGAGAGTAGCACATCAACGCCTGTACCTGGACGTACTCCCAGAATCCCTTGCAGGCACAGGCCAGGTATGGTCTGCAGCTGTCCATAAACACCTGTGTAGGGCAACCACATGGCAGAACTATGTGTATGCATACCCACACACTATGCAAACACACCTAGGGCAACCCCATACCTACACACACATCAAACTCAGCTAGCTCCCCAGAATACATGGTGTCAAATGTATGGTCCACCCTTGGCCTGTTTCAAACCAACACCACACCCTGTGCATATGATGATACCTGTGCTCCATCCCGGTCATCCATACCATCGATGCAGGGACAGGCTGATATGGTTCTGATGCACACGGTGACAGTACACCAGTGTACCACAGTCCTGCAGTGTAACATGTTGTAGGGAGTAGAGTGTGAGGCATATTTGGCAGGTAGTGTAGTCATCCAGAAATGATGCTTTATAGTTGTTAGCAACACTGGTTGGTTGTGGTCTCTAAAATGTTATCCATGTGTGTTGTAGGTGTACATGTGTCATCATGAGGATGGTCTGCAGTCATATTGCACAATGGGGTATGTCACTGTGCTGACACCATGGCAGTGACATATCTGGGGTACAGTTGAACACATTTCACAGGTTACTATACCGGTTATTGCCTGTGCCACATGGACAGGTGGTCTGCTGAGGCATGTATACCCTGCAACCTAATATAGACCCATTCACATACATGCACACTGATACTTGCCAACATTGATACTAGACCCCTACCAGGCAATGTTGTGATACTGACGTGTGTGGCTTACATTGCACACACCCACACAGCGTTTAGGGTGAGGTGTGTCCCAGGTTACATGGTACATGCAGAACATCCCCCGGCATTTACAGTACGCTAATGGGGGATGTAATGGGTATATTTGAATGATACATAATGTGGCATACCGGCATATATACATTTACAGACAAAAAACAGCAAGACACACATCTGAGATACCAGAGCCTATCACTGCTAACTACCTTGACCGTGTCTTCAATGTTTTACAGGTAGGCTGCACACATCACATGCATAACTGGCTTGGATTGTGGTAACAGTTAACTGCATGATTGATGGTGACAGTGGTAACCATAACGTGGTACATGGTACATATACCTGGTGTACCTTGGTGTAATAACAGTGTACACAGCACCCACATCCCACACTGGATATTGTACTCCCCGAAACCCATGATGATACTCTGCCATACCCACCATCACACAATGGCCACAAATGCGATACAGCCCATAGTATACCCCAACATTGGTACTTAGGGATATGCATCTCATGTACATGCCACTTATTTCAGTGTAAGGGGTCCTGGGTTCATGGGCTGTTCATTTTGTTGCTGGGCAGAACAAGGACTGTCAGATACAGAGTGGTTAAGGCAGTTTTGAGCAGCTGTTTGCGTGAAGCTAAGCAGTGCTAAGCTATGGGTAAACGTACGGGAACTTACACAGTGTAGGCAGTGCTTACCAGTGTGCAAATCAGCTTAGCTGTTATATTACAGCAATGTTGATATTTGTTAAGCATAGCTTAGCCCTCATAACCAGGACACACAACCCAGTCTGATAACCTGTAATTATATATATATATATATATATAGGTAGATATAGATATATGTGTATATAGCTATATATGTATGCACATCCTATGTGTACAGATGTGCCTAGTTATGACAGTGTATATATATATATATATATATATATATATATATATATATATATATATATATATATATAGATATCTACAACTACATGTGCATACATATCTATTCTGATATACCAACTACTGTCAATATATCTGTAGATATCCATATGTATATGTGCATATAAATCACTATCTGTATATGTATATATCTGGGTGTGTATATGTATATCTATGTACATATACATACCCATCTATATTTGTCGATATGTATATGTGTAATCATATATATAGATATCTGGATAATTATATGTACATATATTTTCACCATAAGTCCTGGACATGGAGTGTAGCCCTACCCCAGCCCCTATAGTCCCAACTTTGTAGTGCAAGGGGATGTTATGTATGTATAGCAGATATATTAGTAGACTATTGCTACTGTAATTGGGATTGTCTTCACAGACATGGTGTGTGTGGGAGGTCATAACTGCTTTTCACATGTGTGTTATTGACTACTGACAGACATCCTAAGAACATCATAGTAAAGTACCACTGCTAGCACGTAATGCCCCTGTGGACTGCAACAGAGATATTGGCCAATATATGTGGACATTCTGACACACACTGTACAGTCCAGAGGTATACACAGAACCCCTTAGTGCAAAACATGTGTAATATTCCTGACAATATGGATGTTAACAGCCCTGTAGATGGGTATAACACATAATGACTGGTATACATATGCCACCATAGGTTATACATTCACACACCCCTGTCTGGGCTGAAACATAACCACTGGTACAGGGGTGTCATGAACACATACTACCCACTAGATATTGACATACATTTGTACAGCATCCCACTGCTCTGCCTGACATACATGACTGTTAAGGGAGGCCCGGCAGCAGTACATCTGGCAAGTATCTGCACATGACATCTCACTGGGTATGTACACTAAGCTGCTAGATATGTAACAATGCACTGTGCAGGCTGCAGGCACACTGGCTCAATACTAGCCTACATTTCCTATGGGGGAATGCACATGTACCTGCATATATAGCAGGCTCTACAAGCATGTCACAGCACAGGGTAAGATACAACTGTGTGAAAGTGCATAACCACAACCAATGTGAACACAGCCACATATGGTAAGCTAGCATAAAATTACAGTTTATGGACTATCTGTTCAACACCATCATCAAATGTGCCACTCACAGACTAACCCTAAAAATACTGGGCTGCTACACAGTTTGGTCTGATGGCTGTCTGTGGTATGGGACGTGTGTGTATGGCCCTACAGACATGTAAGCCAATACAGTAACATACAGTGGAGCAGCTTGTAACATCAGATAGGATGGGACCTAGAACAATAACATCTACCACAGTCTGTACACAGACTAAAGTACATATTAACAATACACACACTGTTGACATTCACCACAAGTACACAGACCTCAGTACTGTACAAACAAGCACAGAATGTCCAGGTTATGTCATCAAATATAACCTCTAATGTACATAACATGTGTAGCAGTCTGATATCTCACTGGCTTGTTATCAGATATGATGACACTAATGATGACGTACAGCACATATGCACCTCTTAATGCATGACATATGTACAAAGGTTGACAGAGTTGTGGCTGTAAGCACATACACAGGGCCAATATTGACATGTTGCTGTGATAACCTCATACATTTACTGTTGTAACAGGGTTTGTTGCAACATATGCCCTATGAGGGATATGAAGTCAGTAACTGTCATAGCTTTCACCATCTACAGACTGCAATCCTCACACTACCTTCTGCAGTTCACAGATAGATGCTCTGTGGGTAACACATGAAACCAAAGGCACAACACACTGCCCAGTCTGCATATGACCCTACAGATGGGGATTCCTCATAAACATAGAACTGACATGGCAGGTATTAAAACATGTAGGACAGCCATAGCCACACACAGACTGTTAAACCAACATTACTCCAAATGCAGTATAGCAGCACTTACAGTCTGTAGTCAGGTCAGGCACATCCCACTCTTGTGTGTTGCCCTGTTTCCACAGTGTATGTTGTTAGAGGTAAATCCCCAAGCAAGCAACAGATCTAGTTACTGCTCACAGTGAATGAAAAGGGCCAACACCAACATGATGTTCCTAGATATTGGAGTATGTTTCCATGCAGTTGGCTATGGGAAAGTTATCACAGCTGTTCCACATGCAATCAGCTAGGGGAGGGCTGCAATTCATGCAGAGGCCATCAGCTGATCATGAACATCACTTAAAATATACATGCTGCTGCCTAATCAAAGCAGGTGTAGGTCTCCACATCCACCAGAGAGGGAGTGAGAGAGGCAAACAGAGGCAAAGACAAGTCAGGAAGGGGTGGGAGAGTAAAAGTTAAGCATGTTTGTGTCACACACCTATCAACACAGGGTATCAAACCCCCTGATGACTATGTAGTGCTATCAGATTTCTATGCAGTTATTGGATGTGCCACATAGGTTATATGTTGTGGAGCCCTCAGAACGTATATGTGATGGTGAGTGACATCTGCAACAGGGATATGGTAGCTATACGGTAGGTGTAGTACACGTACCTGTCCACATGAGCAGGTGCCAACGTCAACACAGCTACATTCTCACAGGGATGCACACACACTGACACACTTGGCAGGCCAGTAATACAACCCATTACTACTGAGATTGCTACAACACATCACTGTGCAGGTATTACATGCACCACAGGGGTTATACAGAGGTGATATGGGCAAAGGGTATGGGGAGGTGTCTGACATCAGACAGCATGCTTCAGTATGCCAATGGGGGTTGTAGTGAGCATGGATGTGATCATACGCATCATACGACACACACACAAACACACAGTGTGCCAGTAGTGACATGCATGGGTGCATTTCTGCACGGGTGTGTGGTGGTCAGCTGTGCCAGATGGCTATACAAGGCTAGGTGATGGGTATAACTTGGCATCAGGCCACATGAAAATGGTCAGCATTGTGGCTCAGGGCTGTAGTTTCTGCATTTGTCCACACAGGTGGGTATTGTATCCCCCATCCAGTCAACTGAGTGACTACTGTGTGTGGCCAATGCTGTGCATCGCTTGCCATGTATGTGTACCTTAGTCCATGACATGGACGGTGTCTGGGATGTGCACACCTCCCACATGCATGTACAGTGACATGTGGAACTGTACCTGGAGTGTCTGGTCCATGTTGTGTACACAGATTATCGTCAGATGTGCCAGTCTTGGCCACCTGTGGTGGGAACTGGTAATGGACAGCAGGTTTACCCTGCACCTACACTGAAAGCATGCTAATGGCATTCCCTGGTATCAGTAACATCTGTCCATATCGGGCATGTTTTCAGGCATGGTATGTCCTTTGTGGGTCACGTGATGGCACCACAGGTGTTGCAGTTGTCCAGTGGGGAACATGGGGAAGGTGCACTGTCTGCATGTATATGCCTATTGGACAGATGGACAGGGTGCCATACCCTCTGTATCCCACTGCAATCACTCCATAGTTATTATTAGTGGCCAATATGCAGTCTACTACCCATATATTGGCTGTTGCCTAGGCATGTGTGTGTGTGTGTGTGAGTGTATATGAGACATAGGTTGAGATCGTGCTCTAGGTAATACTGGGGTTGCTAACTGTGATTGCCTGGCCTTGATGTCACGTATGGGTACGGATTTGCACCCCAGCCTCTCGGCTATTTCACATCTGTTATACCTGTATGGTGGATATTGTGATATATACTAGGGCCACCATATAAGAAATTTGCAAAACCCACTCCACATTGGGCCCAAGTGTTTTACACACACACACACACACACTTCTCATGTCTGGGAGTAGAACCCCTACCTAATTAGTTTATTACACTACAACACTACACAGTTATAGTACGCACCACAGAGATTACTTGATTACTTCTTCCCCAAAGGTGTATATCACATTGGATGACATCAGCAGGACTGGCAAAGTAGGACATTCAAATTGTAGAGTGTGGCTAGGCTAAAATGCATTACTCCCTACACAGACAGTGACACACACACAAAACATCCACAACAGACATGGGTGGGAATAGAACCCTACCACAGTTCTATATCACACTACAGCAGTATGCAGTTATAGGACACGCAACTGAAATTACTGGGCTACAACCTTCCCAGAGGTGTATTTCTAGGTGGATGACATCATAAGCCTTGCCAAAGTTGAGCATTTGAATTGTAGGGAGTGTGATTACCCTAAAAAGCATTGCTCTCTACACAGAGTCAGACAGACAGACAGACACACACACACACACTTGCCAAGTGTGGGATTAGAACAGGTACCTAACTAATGTATCACACTACAGTAGTATGCAGTTAAAGGATCCGCTATGGAGATTACTGGTTTACAACCTTCCCAGAGGTGTATTTCTAGGTGGATGATAGCAGCCTTGCCAAAGTTGAGCAATTGAATTGTAGGAAGTATGACTACCCTAAAAAGCATTGCTCTCTACAGAGACACATAAACACACACACACATACACAGTTGTCATGTCTGGGATTTGAACTCCTACCTAACTACATTATTACATTACAGCAGTACAAAGTTATGATACATGCCATAGGAGATTACTGGGCTGCAACTCTCTCAAAGGTGTATTTCACAGTGGATGACCTCAGCAGGTTTGTCATAGTAGGGCTATGGGGAGGGCAGTGTGTGTGCATGGGTCATAACCCATTCATCTAGAGGTTGACACGCCACATGCAGGCACACACAGGGCATATTTCACAGGGACATATATACAGCTGCTAGATGACTACTTCCTTGTACAGTCATGTTGCACAGCTGGCACATGCACCTCATAGTCTGTAATGCTGACAGATACTGGTGGCTAGTATCTGCAGTGAGTGACATCTGACCCTCATGTGGTTGAGGCCCTTTGGCTGTGTTCTGGGTGGGACAGGCCTAGATGGCTCCTTGTCACAGTCACCCTCTTCCACACATCTATGTACGTCTACCTTTGGCTTATTATAGTGTGTTGTCCTTACATATATGTCTGTATTCCTATCCACTGTGTGTGCAAGGCATGAGTGGTGCATACTGCCAAGTGTCTGCACTAACAACTGCGACTGCCCAATATGTCTGGTCCACTGGTGTTTGCAGACATGGCCTTCATGTGTTTAAGTGTGTGAGCATGCCCTGTATGCCCATCTGTATTTAATGTGTGGATCGAGTCCAGGTAGTTTGTACTACAGTGCTGACCTTTGTGTTGTACACCGACAGGTGGCATGCTATTTCTGTAGGGTATCCATCAAGCATTTGGCATTGACTGTTCCTACATTTCTGCATAGAATGGGGGGGGGGCTCACCTGACTATTAATACATTTCTACACAGGAATGGGGGGGCACACCTGACTGTTACTACATTTCTACATTGGATGAGGGGGCACACCTATTTCTACATTTCTACACAGGATTGGGAGGAGGCACACCTGAGTGTTATTAAATTACTATGTAGGGTGAGGGAGCACACCTGTCTATTTCTACATTTCTACACAGTGTTGGGGGGGCCCAGCTGACTTATTACATTACTATGTAGGGGGGGGCTCACCTGACTATTTCTACACAGGATGGGGGGGCACACCTGACTGTTCTTACATTACTACATGGGGAGGCACACCTGTCTATTTCTACATTTCTACACAGGGTTGGGGTGCACACCTGACTGTTATTACATTACTATGTAGGGTGGGGGGGATCACCTGACTATTTCTACATTTCTACACAGGATGGGGGGCACACCTGACTGTTCTTACATTACTACATAGGGGGGGCACACCTGTGTATTTCTACATTTCTACACAGGGTTGGGGGGCACACCTTACTGTTATTACATTACTAGATAGGATGGGGGGAGGCACATCTGTCTATTTTTGTTATTACATTACTACATTAGATGGGGGAGGCACACCTGTCTATTTCTACATTTCTACACAGGATTGAGGGGGACACCTGACTGTTATTACATTACTACGTAGGATGGGGGGGCACACCTGACACGTGTACACATTTGCTATGACATTACTGATATGTCAGGTACTCCATTTCATTCTGTATTCTTACCTATCATGCTGACTAGAGGCATACCAGTGTACTACAGATCATAGATTTGGATGCCCTACATATTAGTGTCGGACTTCCTACCCTTCAGAACTAACATCCCACTGCCAGACCTGCTGTAGTCTGTCTGTGTAGGCCTGGGGGGGAGGTTAACCATAGCCATCATTCAGGGGCCATAGCACAGGCTCTGTTTGGGTTTGTCTACACCTGTCCTGCTGGCTGAGACTGTTGTCGGGTATGTGAACTGCCCTAACTGGCATGTGTGGGTCATAGGGACACACATGTCGCTCAGCACATTTCCTGCAGTGGGTTTTGTCATCCTGTGTAGTACTGGCTACTATGGTGACTCCAGTATGTGTTACAGATGTCATGGTGCCACTATGGGTGTCTACTGTCTGTTGTCATAACATTCAGCCACCCTATTCCCTGTATGCTCACATCCATGCCATAGATACAGGTAATGCACATTCTACTCCATTTGGCAATTGGTGGGTTGATTGACTTACCTTGAGGGTGTGCCAGACTTGCAGATGGTGCTGGAGGGCTGCCTATGTCAGATGCACATAGTACACTCCCTATACATGGTTGAGCACAGGTAGTGTCATGTGTGGCATCCCTTTTACTGTATGTGCAAGTTAGAGAGAGGTGTCATTCCCTGAGTCCCGACTGTGCCAGTGTATGTGCTATGCATTGTTTCTTTGCCGCAGCCTCGACTTACTGGGCACACCTCCATCTGCCTACTGGGGCAGACAAAGGTTGTTCCTCCTCCTCCGAGTCACTCTGTGCCTGTGCAGGCCTTGGCATTGGTGGGGGGCTGTGTGGCCCTGCCCCATGCTGTTCCTGCTGCAGCTGTTTCCGCAAGATCATATTGTGTAGCATGGCACATACCATAACAATTTGGGTACATGTAGCTGGTGAGTACTGCAAGGCTCCATCGGATGTGTCCAGACACCAGAACCGTGACCTGAGCATCCCAAACACATGCTCTATTATAAGTCTGGTCTGTGCATGTGACTCATTATGACTTTCTTGTTCTGGTGTGTGTGCATTTCTGATGTGTGCCATCATCCACAGCTCCAGTGTGTAACCAGCATCCCCCACTAGGTGACCGTAGGGGATGTCCCCACTGGCAAATCTCTGGTACAGCTGCATCAGATTCCATATGTGGAAATCATCATGCATTCCAGGGCAGCCAGCACACACATTCAATTTAATGCCCTGGGTATTACATACAACCTCGCAGTTGATGGAGGGGATGTCCCTGCGGTTGATGTAGGCCCTGCCCTGATCACCAGGTAGTGCTTTGATGCATATGTGCATGCAGTCTATAGCACCCACTACCTCAGGGTAGAAGAGATGCATATTGCTGGCCAACACCTCACGGATGTTGAGGAAATATACGTGCTCACTGGCACGTGCTGACATGGCATCCAGGAACTGGTGGAATACTCTGGATGCTGATGCCTATGAGATCTCCATGATATCCCCAGTTGAGCTTTGGGAGGTACCTGTGGCTAGTATACCTAGTCCTCCACATACCTTGGTATCCACTGGGATGGGTTCCCTTCAGTCAGTTTGGTGTGTCAGGTGTGGCTATATTTGCTATAGGAGGTCTCTGTCCACCCTATAGCGCTACACTATCTCCAGCTCATGTTGCCCCTGGTAGGTTACCCTGGGTCTGTACACTCTTCTCCATCTCCTCACTGTGGGTTGATCGGCAGCATTCACATTCACACCACCCTCAGCCTCTTGCACATGTTGTTCTATGTTGCCTGCTGCAGCCCTTCTCATTTTGTAGGTTTGCTTGTTAAAATTTCTCCGCTTGTATACACCGGTGGTGTAGAGTGTGGGAAAAACCAGAGGGGAAGGTGTTTGCATGGTTTATAGCAGTGTTCTGGGCTGGGCTGGTCTGCTGTCTGTGTAATTGGCTGATTCTGATACATTTCACTAGCCAGCTCTCCTTGATTTCCTTCCTACTGCTGTTTTCCTTACCCATTGCCTTCCTGTGTAAGCCTGTGTGCGTGACGTGCAAACAAAGTGCTCAAATGTACAGACCGCTGCTATTTCCTGGTTTAACTTCTTTTTTCTTCCTGTAAAACCTGGTGTGCGGCGCACACACCCTCTTAGGCTTTGTAAAGAGTGCTAGGCAGGTTTAGACACACCCCCTAGCTTAACTATGCTAAGCTAGGAGCAAACCCGAGCCACAGGCCTCCAAACCGCTTACAGTATGCTTAACATCCCCCCAATGATGTCACCTAACTCCTAGGTTTGCACCAAGCTATTCCTACTCCTACACTATTGGGACCTGACTCACATGCTGGGGAAAACTGGGATTCACTATCCTTCCCCTCATTTGCATGGGATTGCCTGCTAATGCATAGTTACAGGTCTCACACTGAGCCTCCCCCCTTAGCAACCACTACCCATTGGCCATGTTGTCTTCTGCCTGCCATTGACTTGCATGGCAGAATACTGATTTTAGTTAGAATGCTTAATTTAGGTTCAGTTTGTTATTTTCCCCCCGATCCCATTTGCACGCCCCTGCCCTACGCTTAAACAGCCGAGATCGGCTAAAAAAAATAAAAGTTGATTTTTGTGTTCCTTTTACTGTTTGCAATGCCAGTGGCCTTATACTTGGCCATTGGCATGCTTACTACATGATATGCAGCCTTTATTTGGAGCTGTCACAGCTCCATTTTGGATTTTTGCAGAAATGTACTCGGTTAATAACCGAGTACATTTCTGCAGATAGCAATAGTCCTGCATGGACTGCTGCAAGCTTCCTGGATTGCAAAATCACCTCATTTGCATAGCTTTCTCCTGCAAATGGGGTGATTTGCATACAAGGGCTTCATCCATGCAGGATTAGTGCAGGAGCGCTCATGCACACCCCTGCAGGCTGTTCCTGGATCACACGGCAGACATATTGCCTGCTTGAGCTCCTGCACCGATCTTGCACGCCGTGCAAGCTTTCGAGAATCCAGGGGACAGACTTGGAAACTGAATTAAAACAACTAAAAATAGATTTTGAAGGCAGAGGCTATGGTAGTAAGGATGTTGTGGAGGCATGTAATTATGCTAGACCTATTAGAAAGGACAGGGTAAAGCCATACTATTCAAACAGGGGGAGTTGTAATACTAAACAACAAATGAGGCATACTAAAGTAGCAGTGCCACTCACTTATACAAGTGACAATCAAGTATTAAGGGGTATACTAGAGAATAATTGGCATATCTTACAGGTCGATAGAGAGATAGCAGGTTTAGTAGGTGAAACGCCCTCTTTAGTTTATAAGAACAGTAGATCACTTAAAAGGAGGTTATGTTACCCTAGTAGTAGTATAGATATGACGGTACAAAAGCCAGTCGGAGGAACTAGGAAATCTATGAAATGTAATTTTTGCCAATACATTTTTGAAGGTGTAGAATTTGTACATCCTGATACAGGAAGGAAGTTTCTCTTTAACATAGAGGCTGATTGTAACAGCATGAATTTAGTGTATTTAGCCCGGTGCGCTTTCTATGTGGGTAAAACCAACAGAAGGCTAAGAGAGCGCATCAGGGACCATATGTACTGAACAAAGTGTCACGTAGACCAGAATCTAAATGAATCCATAATTTATTAACACACAATAAGACAAGGTAAGTGCTTTCATTTGGTAGATATCATCAAACGTCTTGTGACAAAGTAACAAAGCAAGTGCATTCAAATATATACTGAAAAAATGGTAACAAATGCATACCTGGGTGTTGCTAATATTTATCCAGGCAATTCTGATTCCAGCATTTTATTCATGTGAGCCATCAATTTCACACGATACAATGAGCACATATATTAAGTAAAATATAATATTCAGCCTCGTTGCACTCCTTTTCCAACCTTGAACTAATCATTATTCCATGTTTGCTTGCTTCTTTTTGCATAGACACTTCTCAGGAGCCAAATAATGTGAGAAAGTGTCATTTCTCTAAAAACATGCCCCAGTCTGTTATGGTCCAAGGTTTTAGAGTAGTCAATAAAGCAGAAGTAACTATTTTTTCAGGAACAACCTTGCTTTCTGTATTATCCAATGAATGTTAGTCATTTAATCGCTGGTTCACTGTCCCCTCTGAAAGTTTTTGGTCCTATACTTTGCTGAGGTATAGCTTGCAGCATCTTGAGCATTGCCTTGCCAGCATGCAAAACAAATGCTAGTATTTGATAACTTCAGCACGTTCTATCATTGCCCTTTTTGGGACTGCAATATAAATTGACCTATTCCAATCCAATAGCCATTAGGGTGATTTTCAATTTTGTAGCTAAATTCCAAGTAATACTGTAAATTGCATCATTTTGTAGAATATTAAACAGTTCAGTTGGAATTGCATCACTTCCTGTAGCCTTGTTTTCAGGAAGGCATTCTATGAGGGGAGGGTGGCCTAATGGTTAAGGTGTTTGCCTTGCAAGCACAAGGTGCAGGGTTTGAGTCTCACAAGGGATAATTAGCTAGGCTTAAAATGGCTCATGAGGGCAGTTAGCTTAGTACTAATCTATGATCCTATGACCCATTTTAACTTCACTCTCCCAGATGCCTGGCTCTAGATTAGAAAACATGGTATTGTATTTATCAGTGAAGTTAGGACCCTATCTATAAGTATCATCTGTTTATTCCTGCCACTTCTTCTTCATATCTATTACTTTTGTTAAGTACTCCCATTTTTTTCTTCTATTATACATGTTGTTGCTGTAAGTTTCCACTAATATCACCTGCCTTCTTGAAAAAATATTGGTTCTTTCCCATTTTGTTTTCTTCTGCCAAATCTTTGCACTTCTCATTGAACTATGTCTCAGTTTTTTTTGTCTGACACTCTGCATTCAGTTTAGTCTTCTGTATGCCCTTTGTTTTCTGCTATACTGCTTTCCTCAACTGCTTGTAATTCTTTCACAGGAAGCCATTTTGCCTTCTTAATCTTCTTTCTGTTTGAAATATTTTGTAGCCACCCCCTGGACAATATGACATTCTTCTGTTCATAATTCTTATGTTGCTGTATCCACCAGGTCAAATACCTTACATCTGTCTCCGTCACCACTACATTTGTGTCAGTTGTAATATCGCTGAGTTTCTATCTAGCTGTCTTGGATGTTCTGTACTACAGTTAGCTCCAGGCCTTGTTTTTCTGATTGTGTAGGGCAAATCCATATTTGACTGCAAAAGTATATAGTCAGTCTGACTTCAATATTGACATTCTGGTTACATCCATTTACAAAACATTCTCTTAGGCTGTTGAAAATGTTTGCTGTGACCAGTGAAGTGCATGGGCAGAATTCTACTAATCTGTCTCCAGTGTGTGTGTGTGTGTGTGTGTGTGTGTGTGTGTGTGTGTGTGTGTGTGTGTGTGTGTGTGTGTGTGTGTGTGTGTGTGTTATTTCTAGATGTTGTTGCACATCTTCATAAAACTGGTTAAGTTCCTCCTCCTTGGCATCTGTAGTTGAGGCATAAACATGTATCACTGCAATGTTGAATGGCTCGACTTTTAGTCAGATGAGATCATTCTATCATGTTTTTTATTTTTTCAGGGGGTTTACCTAAATACTGATTTTCACACTGTTTTGTTAACTAGAGAGTTAATCCATTTCTTCGGCAAGATTGTTGTCTCCTATAAAAGATCTTGTGATTATCTGATGTAAGATGTCCCATTCCAATCCATCCTACATAGCTAATTCCCAATATGTCAGTGCTTATTCTTGTTACTTCATCACTACCCACATCACATTTGGCTTGATTCAAAGGTCTTATCTCCCAGGTTCCAATGGTAACATACTTCTTTGCAGCACTAGATTTTTTTCTACAAAACTATGGCTGGAAGCAGTGAAAGCATACTTATAGCAAAACTTCTTATTATACTATTCATGCTCACAAATAAATGTAGTTGCGAGAAAAAGGTAAACAAATTAAATGGGAGCTAAATATTCAGTGCCTTTTTCCTTAACACTGACATGAGATTTACTGATTCATTTTACCCAGGCAGCAAAGTCACACACAATCTAAGCTGCCAATTTAACTCCCTTAAAGCCAGTTCATTTTCCCAAAACCCACTCTTGGACTTTTTCTTACTACCTCAAGAATTCCAAAATAAAACTTTCTAAAGGACAAACAACTAATAGCATTATTTAAATTTCCATGCTGGATAACATAATTATGTTCATAAATCCTTTTACAGAGACTATGCTTTCATTGCTTCCAGCCATAGTTTTTATGTAGCAGTACTTTTAAGTAGAGCATAGCATTTAAACTGCTTTTCTTGTTATACTTAGCTATTTCTATGCAGTTTTTTATACTTATTTTATACTTTTGGTACAGATTCATTAATACTGGTGGTGTGTATTGAGTTGTGTTCAGTAAAGTGGTTCTGGATTGCTGTGTAGGGATATGTAAATGTAATAGTGTCATGTGACAAGTTAACGATGTTTAAAAAGAACCAGGTTTTGTTGATTACTTTGTTCTGAAGAAGTCCCTAGGTCAACAGGGACGAACGTGCTTTACCTTTTAATAAAGAGCATCTTGTTTTTTTACTGGCCGTGTGTATTTTGAGGACTGCAGCACTCTGTCAGGTTTCTTAGTTTTAAGTTTTATTTGGCTTCAGGGCTAGCGCTTTTTGTCCTACTTTTTCAACCACTTCAGTACCATAATGTTTGTACAATCCCCAGTGCAACAGTCTTGCCACATTATTATGCCTTTCAGTATACAGTCCCTCTGCCATTAGTATGTCACAATCATAACAAGGTATGAGACTGTTTCCAATTCTGTTTTACAAAACCTACATTTATCTGTGTCTCTCACATGTTCAATGGACTTTGTAAACCAACTTGTACATAGCCCACTGTTTTGGGCCACCAATATTAACCTTTCATCTCTTGGTTTGAATTTGTCTCTCCTTAACCATTCCTTTGTTCAATCCTGATTAACTTGAGGTTCTGCCAGGAGTTTTCTATACTTATAACTATATTTATGCTTTTTCCACATTTCTTGCCTTCTCATCTGATTCTTCACCTTATATTCTTTCTTTTGTTTTTGGCACATTCAGTTGCTGCCTGATTTTTATCTACTTCTGGTTTGATTTCCATTCCTACTTGATATGGTTTTGCCAAACTAAGCAGGGAAGTCATCTTAGATTTATTCTCCTCGTGTTTCAAAATTTCCATTATGTTTTGGTCTTGTGAGGTCAGAAGATATGTGTGCAGTCCCACAATTGCAGAACTATACATGTAATCAATTTCAGTGAGGCCCATACCTCCCTCGGAAGAGGGATTATATAATCTTGGTATACACTGATTTTTATAAATCATTTAATGAGCATGAAGCATTCTTCTTGTTTTCCCATCTAATCTATCCAACACCTTTTGGGGCCAGTCAGTCACTCTAAAACTGTAAGTTAGGACAGGAAGAGCAAATTGGTTTATACATTAAATTTTGTTCCTAGATGTCAACACTGTTTTCAGAATTAATTTAAGTCTTCTAAAATATTCCTTACTTAGTTTTATTTGCATTCATTCATGTTTTATTGCTGATCCTTCATCAATTCCCAAATATTTATATACTCCCTCTTGCTCAAGTTCTTTTATATCACATTCTTATCCCAAACTGATGTTTTCCTGGTGCTGCAACTTTTCGGCTTTAAAGGTTGCTTTTGCACATTTATCAAGACCAAATGACATTCTTATATCATCTGAAAAAGTTTTGACTACTTGCAGTTGTCCTTTCCGTTCCTCATCTGATGAGCTATACAATTTTAAATCATTGACAAATAGAAGATGAGAAGTCTTCACACTTTGTTGTTTTCCAGGAGCCAAATTATGGCCATGGCCTAATCTGTTAAGCAGACAGATGAATGGGTTAAGGACAAGACAAAATAGCAGCAGTGACAAGAGAGTCACCCTGAAATATCCCCCTCTGAATTATTATCCCTGGAATAATAATTTGTCCTTTATCATGGCTTAATTGAAAAGTACTTTGCCACCATTTCATGGTCGCTGTAATGTAATCGATCAGTGTAGGGTGTATTTAACAACAAATAATCCTTTGTTCCTTATAACATTCTTTTATTGCCCTTTTGTTCTACTGCTATAATTTGAGTTTTCTTCTAAATGACTATAAACTCTGTCAGCATCAATTCCGGTGTATAGTTTATACGTCATCAGAAGGCAAGTCATTTGTCTATAATTTTTAGCGAAGCTTGCAGGTTCACTGTTAAGTAGGAGCATTGTTTTTCCTGTTGTTTACCAGGCTGGGGTCTATTTGGGGTGTGCATATACATAAGTCTTACTCATGATTAAATCTTCGTGCACAGAATTTAATACTTTTGACCAGAAGTTAGGTACTGGGCCTGGGGGTTTCCAATTAGAGGCTTTTCTTAACTTTGTTTCAATCTCTCTGGCTGTTACTTCATCCCATTTCATATCCTGTACCTTTAAACTTCTTATTCTTTATTTTACGTCTTCTGTCCATTTAGCATCTTTGTTATGTTCCACAGGATCTTCATAAATACTTTTCCAAAATGTATTTATTTCTTCTTTTTTGTTGTTGTTGGTCTTTCAATTCCTTTTACCTTGTTTCCCAATTCTCTATAAAACTTTTTTTGGGTCATCAATAAATTGCTTATTTTGTACTTTTCCTTTACATTTTTCTGTGTATCTTCTAAGTTTTTCTACCTGTGCTGATATTTTTAGTTTATTATTTGTGATAGTGAATGATAAATCCTGATCCGTTATAATACTTCACATTGCTTTTATCACATCTATCTTTCTGAGTAATTTTGTTAATTTGTTCCCTCTTTTATATTCTTCTAACAGTGACATTTCTTGTCTTAATTGCTTTATAATTTTCTCTATTTGATGCTTCCATGATGGCATTCGATTTCTCCCCTTCCTTTCCCTCACGAACATGTGTTCTTGTGGTAGAATTTTATCTGCTATTAATTTAACTGCACAGTAATATATCCCATTTACTTCTGTTATATTGCATGGATCTCTATGGACAGGCCACATTACTGTGTTCATTTGTTTTATCAAACTTCTAACTTTTTGGGTTTTACTGACCTTCTGCAGTCTATTTCTTTCATTGATCTTAATATGTCTATCTATCTCTATTAAATCAAGCAACTCCTCTTATCTCATTTTTTTTCTAAACTGAGGGCACATTTTTGTTCTCCATTTCCTGTGGGCATTCTATAGAAAGTTCTATAGCATCTTCCTGTGGCACATTCTCTTCAGTTCCATCCTGTGTCATCCGTTGTTCTGTCATATGGAAACTCACTGGCTTATCACTCCTCAACATTGACTGCAGCAGAGTCGTGACAATTTCCTGTTCCTTCCCTTGCTGTCCAGCTTCAAGTGAAGGTTTATACTGGTTTCCTGCGAAAGGCTCCAAACTTTCTTCATATGGCAACTGACCTGTTGCTTTCCATTCCACTGGTTTCTCCTTAATTTGGATGCCCATTGCTCTATCCTGATGTGGTGTTTTCTGAGTTTGATTTTCTACACTGAATCCTTTACTTTGTAGGTACTCTATAACCTCAGTTTCTATTTCTTTAATTTCTCCATTACTAATAATTTTTTCTACTTTTCCTCTTTGTCTTCTTATTTTTTGTATTGTAAAGTTTTCCATGTCTGGATTCCTTTGCCTGTATCTCTTTTCAACTATCTTTGGTGCTGCTCTTTTTGTATTGATTAGTTTTGCTTTCTCCTTTGCAAAAATATTACACCATATTAGACCTCTTTTTCTTTTCCATGTCCATATTTCTTCTTCAGATGTCTTCTGATCTTCCTGTTTCTCCTTACTTTGGGGACACATTCCATTATGCTGTGATATAACCTGTGTTAGACCTTCTACACCAAATCCTTCACTTCGTAGGCATTCTACAACTTCAACTTCTGTTTTTTTTTAACTTCTACTTTACTAATCTTTTCTACATTCCCTCTTTGTGATATTATTTTTGTTTTTTTGTGAAATTTTCCATATCTGGATGCCTTTGCCTATATTTCTGCTTGAATATTTTTAGGACTGCCTTTTTGTATTGATTAATTTGGCCTTTTACTTTGTATAGATATTGCACCATATCAAATCTCTCTTTCTTTCCCATCTTCTACATAGGTTGTCTGATGGTTCTCAACTACTTTTTGATAACCCCAGGCATTCCCAGAGGTAGCTTTTTCTAAATGCCCTATATACCTGAATAAGGTCTCCTTTTAAATATCTGTATGAGACACTGTACAAGTTCAGGTATTTTAGTCTTTCATAATAACTTAAATTTTCACATCCATGAATGCCCTGTGGGTCTCATTTTCCTGTGTCATATTCAGCAAATATCTGTCTGCGTTTGTCCATAATGTTTATAGGTAAAAATACTGAAGCTGTTTGGCATTATCTTTTCCATTGGAGTATATTTAGTGTCGTCTCTCTGCCATAATCTGCCAGTCTTGGGTGGTCCTACATGTTGTAGCCTGTAGACACACTGCACTGAGATATACAAGCCATTTCACTGTGACAAGGTAGCATTCCAAAAGAGGTTACAGTTTAGTTGAATATTAATGACTCTATGATAC
The DNA here is from genome assembly GCF_019279795.1 of Protopterus annectens. NCBI lineage: Eukaryota > Metazoa > Chordata > Ceratodontiformes > Protopteridae > Protopterus > Protopterus annectens. The sequence goes on from NC_056734.1 coordinate 49,261,920, forward strand.
TTATCAAAAAGAGATAAAGAGTACGAGCTCATTTTAGCAATTTGGAAAATGCATGCATACACACACACACACACACACACACACACACACACACACACATAAGAAAAATTTTGCACACCTTACACTGAATGTATTTTTGAAATAATAACTATGCATCTCTCTACAAACAAAACAGAAAACCCTGTTACTTGAGACAGGGCAGTGCGGACTGCAACAGCCTCCCCCACAATTGTCCACTAGAAGCCAAGTAAGCACAGCATAATAATATACACGACATGCTGAGAAATTTGAATATTGGGTTATGGTAACTAGAATGATTGTCAAGTAAAGGGATAATCACATAGTTCAAGGCTTTAATTCAGTATCCTGCCTATGCCCCCATTTGACAATGATCCAGCTCCGATCGCTGCTGTCATTGATATGAATTTGTTCCTACATTTCAGATTTGGACTAAAATGCATATTATGTAGCTTGTACCTTTTGGCATATATTGGGACTTGTGTGGTCTTTGGTCAGTTGACTAGACAGGTTAGCAAATAAAAACTATATACACTAGTAAAAGATAAACATTGTACAAAATCAGCATTCAAGAGACACCTTAAATGTATTATTCATTGTTAGAGCTTTAATTTTTCCAGCGAGAACATCATCAGACACTACAGTTACTTATTTAAATAACACTGAAAAGTTACAAGATGAGAAAACACAAAATCATTATTTCAATGCAGAAAACACAAAATTATTATTTCAATGCACATCAGTTTTAAAATATAAATATGGTTGTAAAACTACCAAACAATTCAAATATTAATAAAAAAAATTGTACTATGTGTATATATATATATATATATATATATATATATATATATATATATATATATATATATATACACACATATAAAAATGTGAACATATTGAGAGAAATAACATTTGCAAGCTTTTAAAGTTAAGGATATTCATCTATTGATAACCAACTACCTCAGTTATCTACAACTCACCATTGCCCACAAGCTGCCAATCTCTCACTACATCCTTAAAACCCTATATACCCAACCACCAAATCAGATCCACAAACCAAAATCTCCTTCAGGTCCACAAACCAGCATGACCTCCTGGCCACCTGCTACTCTCCTACTCCTTAGCCAAGCAGTGGAACTCTCTCCCCCTCCACCTTTGTAACCTTCCAAACCATACCAATTTCAGATCTCAGCTATTCTCTCATCTACCAGCCAAATGGGAATGCACATGTCATGCTCCAATATAAACCCCTCTCCACCCCATCTCTTTCTACCCTGCACTGAAATCATCATTCACCAATTCGATTCCTTCATCTCAACCTAATACAGTCTCGCCCTACCAGGAACTGATTTTCTCTCTGCTATCTAATGTACTGTACTTTCCATAATCCACTTTTCTTGTACTCTCTCCATGCAAAATGGTCCACCTAACCTGCAAAGGGCTAGTAGCTACTTGTTTAATATTTACTTACAAAGAGCTTATTTGACAGAAATGTCTTTTTCTGCAAATGTTCATTTGACCCAACCTCCAAAAGGGCTAGTAACCTTTTGTTTAAATGTTAACTCACTAAAAGCTTATTACATATTGTATTATATTTCTGTAAATGTTTTATGTGGTCTGTACAAATCTTTGTTATTCTTTTGTTGCAATCTTTGGAGCTTTTCGCCCCGGGTCTCCATTGAAAACAGGCTCTTTATGGCCCAGTGGACTTCCCCGGTCATCAAACTTAAATAAATAAATAAATAAATAAATATTGAAGGAGACTATCAAATATTCTCCATAATGATGCCACCTAGTGTTTATATTGAATGAATGCACTAGTAGCATAATCTTTCAAATACATTTTATATTTAACAAGTTATTAAGCCTAGATTAAACAATTAATGGCAGCATACTTCTTGTTTCTAAAATGTTTCTTGCGCTTCTCCCCTTATTTCTACCCCACCCATTCTAAAACAAGACACATTCATTTGTGGTGCTCTTCAGAAACAGCTCTGTTATGGTAGTACATTGCCAGTATTTGCTGTTTTCATTGCTCTGAAATGTTTACCAGTCCTTTCTCTTAAAGCTCTAATGGTTTTGTTTGTGTAGAACATGGGACATCATGTGCACAAGACCATACAAGTCCCACAGGTGTTACTGCCTGTACTCTGATGGATAGTCTGCGACAGGATTAGTACAGAAACTGGTATTATATATAAATCTACAGACTCTACAATTTCTTAAAGAAAAAGTGCCCTTGGGTCTATTGAGTTAAATCCCTTTTATGTGAATTTTGCCTCTTAAACAAATTTTCCATGTTTTTATTTGTACTGAATGTGAACATAAAAGAAAATTTTGACAAAATAAATAAATAAGTCCAACCTTGCATGTGTAAATATGCAGATCTCTGCCACACATGGCCACTAACAGCTATATATCACAGTACAACAGGATTTTTGCATATGGAGGCATACTCTAGCAGGTGACCTCAGTGCTCACATAACACTGTATCTCTTATTCACAAGATGACCTCTGGGAGTGCTAACAGAACGAATTGGACAAATAAGCAAAAACAAATGAGCAAATGTGTCACAAGATAAAGAAGTTATGTACAATCTCATGCAATATGCACATATATTTGTAATAGTATGTTCAGTGTCACACTGCACAGCAGATAGTTCAAAGCATATGTTATGGTAGAGTGCCTTGCATGCACTACATGATACTGAAACCCATATGTGTATGGTATATGGCACTTAGAACCCTGGATGTCATAAGGCATTGTGACTTGCTTATTTGATGGCTATGTAATTTTCCAATCTATTTAGCAACAGTAGCCTGCAATGCAGCAGGAGAAGGCCAACATATTTTGCTAGTTTGCTCGAATTTAACATTAGGTATATCTGTGTGGTAACACTAGTGGATGTCTGTAAAGTTTCAGTGATGACTAGATGCACTACATTCACCGTGCCTGATTTATACAAAAAAATAAGCCCTGTATGCAAGCATCTGCACACTGTAAATTAGTACAAATTTAAGAGGCAATCTCAGCACGGTTATGTCAGATCCCATTATCCATCTCTGCTGGACTTTTTATCTCCACATGCACTTTGCTTGTCATACTGTAGTTTTATTACCTTCTATTGTTTATTAATTACAGTTAAGAACATGTTGGTAACATACAAACATTTTGATTGCATATGAACATTATAGTCTGTTCTGTAGCACTGATAGACACACATATATGGACACAAAGTCCTGACAACAATTCACAGTCATGCAATGCTGTGATTGCCTGCAGATCTGGATGTATTAACAAGCTCTCTTTAACAATCTTAAATAGACTACACTTCTGATCATTCATTTCTTAAGGAATAACTTGTGATTTATTCACAATGCAATACTCAGATACCTGCATACAGTTAATTGTTGAATTTAATATGCTGAAATGCATTTCTTTACATTTTATGTATCCCTCTAATATTCATAATATATTAGTGAACGTAGATGATGCATTTTTGTGAATTATCTCTGCAGTATTTTAATATGTTGTTCATGCTGTCTTCAGAAAGCACTTCCTCAGAATTACATCCGTTCTTCCTAAAGCCATTAAAATAAATCAATTTCATGCAACCTGATCCTGAAAGCAAACATAATTTCCAGAATAAGTATAGCATATAATGAAAAGTCCGCAGAAAATGATACCTTATCTTTTCATAATCTATGTAAGCTATGACTGTGAAATCTTTTTTATATTTAGATTCAGCCACCAAAGTGTGCTCAGTTTCACAGATATTGTTAAATATTGTCAACATGAATGACATTCAGGATTAGCGACAACTACTGAGGCATGAAACCATGTCTCAAATAATAGTCATTCTTACTTCATAAAATATTTTTGAAAGGAAAAACCTCCTCTGGAGCATTGTCATGAAGGGGCTGTCTGTCAATCATCCGGTCAGGATATAACAGATTACAGTTGTGGGTTCGATTCAAGCAGCTTTTTTACATATAACCACATCAGGACTGAGGCTTAGTAACTTAAACTTAAATTAAATTATAAACAGACTGACTACTGCACTCATACATTTTAACACTCTGAATGTTCACTCAAAATAGCACTGCTGCCTGCACATGCTCCCTATTTATATGCACATGACCTCACTTTGAAATGCTTCTTAAAGTCCAAACACACACTCTAATCTACATCCTCCCTCTTTGAGAAATAAATCATGCACAGCAATAATGACAATAATCATTGACATGCAATTGTACAGAAATAATCCTTTGACATGCAATTATACAGAACTAATTACAACTGAAACAATCCTGTCCAGGTTGCTGTGTATTTTACACTAGGTCTGGAAATACGACCTGATCGTGTGACATAAAAATTAGGACTGGGTTTAGCAACACGGACTGTCTTTAATGAATGTTCAACTTCAGGGACATCTATGACGTCATCAGAAACGGGAATAGGTACTGAGACATGTCCTTCAACAGGAACATCATCTGGGTTGCTTTGAGATCTAGAGTCTGTATCACAGGTAAAATGCTGCAATATTGATTCAGACATCGGAAGAAGATACATGTGATTTCTTCTGTATTCCATACCCTCAGATTCTACTAAGTAAGATCTTGTCTCGGCACATACACCTCTCACTTGACCAGTTTGATCAAAACCTTTCTCCGTTTGCATCCTCACCATCTCTCCTTCTTTCAACAAATGAAATCTGCTCGTTTTATCATAGTTGGACTTCTGGAATGAATGCTTTTTGAATAGTTGGACTTTGATTGCTCTGGTGTTTTTAGCATTAGGGACCAACAAACTGGAACTGATAAGCAAGGTTGTTCTGTTTTGCCTAGATAGAAGTCTCTGAGCAGGTGAGCCAAGTAAATTGTCACGGGGTATATTTCTGAGACTAAACAATTTCAAGAAAACATTAATATTGTCACAGTTTGACCTCTCTAGTAATTGCTTTTCACTTTGTACTGCACATTCAGATAGGCCATTTGACTGTGAGTACTCAGGACTACTGGTAACATGGATAAAGTCCCACTCTTTTGCAAATTTCTGAAATAGATGACTGGTAAACTGGGCACCGTTGTCAGAAATAACTTTGTGTAGACTACCATGGACTGAGAAATGACATTTCGACTTACTAATGACAGTACAAGACATTAGGGTAGGTAGCAGATCAATCTCAAACCAATTCAAATAAGAGTCTACCAACACTAAGAAATGTTGACTATTCCACTCAAATATGTCAGTGGCTACTGTTGACCAAGGTAGTTCAGGAATCTGGTTTAGCTTAAGTGGCTCTTTTTGCAAATGTGATTTAATACTTTTGCATACTGAACAAGATGAAAGTACTTTATTGATATCGTTTGACAGAGAAGGCCAAAATACTAGATCTCTTGCCCTTCTTTTGGTAGCTTCAAAACCTGGATGGCAACAATGCAAAATCTGGATGTATTCATGTTGTAGTAAGGAAGTAGGAACGACAACTTTAGGACCTTTGAAAGTGATACCACCTTCCATCAACCTCTCATCTCTGTAAGGAAAATAAGGTTGCATTTCTGTTGGTACACACACTTGCTTTGATGGCCATCCAACATTGATGAAGTGGTTGAGCTTTTGCAAAACTAGATCAGTCTTTGTATGATCTCTTAGCTCATCAAGTCTTGTGGTAGCAAAATTACGCACTTCCATGACAATAAAGTCAAAATTCTCTGCTTCAAGCTTTTCTGTGGTATTTCTGGGTGATCTGGATAAGATATCAGCCAGATAAAGAAGTTTGCCTTTTGTATAGACCATTTTGAACTTGTACTTTTGTAATCTAAGCATCTTTCTCTGTAGTCTTGCTGGAGCTGTATGCATAGGCTTCTTTAAAATAGTGACTAGAGGTCGATGATGAGTCTCAATCTGGATAGCTCGACCATAAATATAATCATGGAACTTCGAACATGCGAACACAATTGCCAAAAGTTCCTTCTCAATGTGAGCAAACTGCATCTCAATTTGGGTAATAGTTCTAAAAGCATAGGCTACTGGTCTGCCTTCTTGAAGAATAACTGCATGAAGAATCAAACTTTGAAGCATCACAGGAAAGAATCACTGGTTTGTGGACATCATAATATCTTAACATAGGTGGACTGACAATTTTCTGTTTCAGGTCATCAAATGCTCTCTAGTGTTGTTCCAGCCATGACCATGTAATATTTTTGTGTGGCAGCTCTCTTAAAGGTGCTGATAATTCACTGAAGTCTGCTATAAACTTGCCCAAATAGTTAACCATACCAAGAAAATGCTGTAAGGCTTGGACATTGTCTGGAGCTGGCATCTCAAGAACAGCTGTTTGTTTGGAAGGATCTGGTCGTAAGCATGAACTGGTAAATAAATGACCGACATAAGTAACTTCTGGTAGCCTGAATTTACATTTCAGAGGACTGAGATTTAGATTCACCTCACATACTCTTTCCAGAACTTTCCTGAGGTTTCTGTCATGCTCTGCTTCACCATTACCTCCGACTAATAAATCATCTACTATTATAGCACATGAACAGCCTGAAAAAATGGGCTCCATTGCACGCTGAAAGACTTCACTGGCAGAATTTATTTATTATTTATTTATTTATTTATTTATTTGCAGTTTGTTTACCAGGGTGGTCCATTGGGCCTTGAGGAGCCCGTTTTCAATGGAGTCCTGGGGAGAAAAGCTCCAAAGATACAACTAGTTATAATAACAGTATTACAAAAAAAAGAACAACTAGTTATAATTACAGTGTTACAAAAAAATATTTTAAAAAAAATTCTAAGCTACACAGAGTACTAAGAAGACATAACTGTGAATCTACTAGGTGCTGATAGAGGTTAAGAGAATTTAGAAAATAAAATGTCAGAGTAGATAAAGTATCAGAGTTGTAGCAATGATCAATAGCAGGGTAGATGCAATATCCCAATGTTAAGTGTCAGAGTAGAAAAGTATTACAATTTTAGGAATAGTCAATGTCAGGGTAGAAAAAGAATCACGGTGTTAATAATTGAGTTTGTTCAGTTGTAAAGGGTAGTGCAAAGTACCCCAATATAAATGTTTTAAGGAGGAATAAAGAGAGACAGTTACTAAGAAGGTGTCAACAGACGTGTTTGAGGTAGGGAGGGATTATAGATAGAGATATTATGTAGGATGAGAGCAAGAGCATTCCCACAGTGATGTTAGGTGAGAGTGGAGAAGAGATTTAAAGACAGAGAGGCTACTGGTGGTACGGAATTTATTCCAAAAGGCATTCTGAGAAATCAGTATCTACCAAATGGTGTACTGATTGTAGTCAGTAGTGAAGATTTGCGATCAAGCATTATTTGCCAAAATGAATTCTTTGCATCTAAGACAGAAAAAACAGTGGCATTTGGCATGAGGGTAGCAACTTCCTCGACTTATGCATAGGATGGTGGGATCTCTTTAATACTTTGTTTAAGTCTCTTGGGTCAATACATATTCTGATTTCATCTGAGCTTTTCTTATGAGTGACTACCATGGAAGACATCCATTCAGTCGGTTCTGTAACTGGACAAATCATACTTTGCTGCACATTTTATTTAACTGGACTTTGATTCTGTCCTGCATAGCTATTGGAACTCTTCTGACTGGTCTGACCACTGGACTGATCTCTGGGTCCAATCTCATACAGTACACAACTGAAAGATTACCTAGCTTGTCTTTGAAAATATCAGCATACTCTGTGAAAGTAGCATTGGTAAAACTGGAACTAGGACATGTGCTTACATGATGGACTTCTTTGGTAAAAGAAAGCAGTTTCATTTTAACTGTCTCTGAGACCTAATAATGACTGTACAGGTGTTTTGACTACATAAAACTGTAAGCTGTAATGGTTACCAGCTGAATAGCACAAAAGCACTACTGATCCTTTGGTTTGAATCTTTTCACCTCCATAAGCAACAAGCTTCACACAATTGGCCAAATTAAGTTGTTCACCAGCTCTTACCACTCTGGCTGTTCTCTCAAAATGGGACTGCTGCTTGAACATGCTCTCTATTTATACACACATGCCCTCACTTTGAAATGCTTCTTAAAGTCACAACACACACTCTAATCTACACTGCCCCCCGCCACATAGCTGTAACTTATTTATATTAAATATAACATCATATAAACAAGATGAAAATAATCTGTACAGCATTAAACTGATCATTTCTCTCATCATAGATAAGATATCAGAATTACAATGGAAAAAGTGTTCTAAACTGATGTGGAAAAAAAAATAAGGCATCCTACACTTTAGTACAGCCCACCCCCCCCCCCCCATTACATTCCAACAAATATAGTAATGGCATAGTAGCCTGTACTTTTGAAGGAACCTTAAAACAAAATGTTTCCTTTGACATGACGGGCAGTAGTTGAGAAGTTAAACTTTAGAAACTGGACTGAACAAAAAAACATGCATAGGATGGAGTATCTGTATAAATTATAATGCATGCGTGGTTGAGTGAAGGTAGACAATAATAATATGTCAGTGCAATTCTCCATATTCTTTAAATTAGTAGTAACCAATTGTTGTGAACCTGCATATTTATAAAGGCATGGAAATGTACAGTGTTACTTACGGATTTCACCCTGCAATATGCAGATGTACAGTAACGATTGTAGGAATGAAACTCAGGTCTTACATTGTCTGTAACTTTTGAGAACTTCTTTTGTTAATAAAATAATTTGGATCAACGTTATAATTAGCCTAAAACAAGACTATAGTATTAAGTCAGATAATTTTTCCGGGATGAACACTAATATTCAGATACTCAAATGACGGCCCAAAGCCACTAATTTCTGACAATATAGTTTTTGTGACTATCTGAAAGCAGAAATAGATTACAATGGATCAGTTTTAACTGTCATTGTTAAAGATTCTGTGAAAAAGTACAGTATAAAGAAATCAGAATTTGTGAATGAAAAGTCCAATAATGTAGAGACTATCATCAAAAATAAAAATCTAGATTCAAATAGACTCTTGTTGTGAGAAGACAAAATCAAACAAAAAATAACTATGTACTCCTGATAAAGAAACGGCAGTATCTCCAAATGAACAGTGAATTGTCTGCAGCTGCCATTTTTTGTCTTTTAAATTAAGCTGTTTTATCTCTGATATAATGAAAATGGCATATAATGTTTTCTTTAATATTAATGAAGGGATAAACAGACATTTTAATGATCAGAATATGATATGCAAGCAATAATACCCAACGGGATGGGCATTATTTGCCAATAGTGCTGCCCAAAGGTGTTCTGGGCCCTGACAGAATGGAGGTGTTGCCTTTGGAAGATGCAGTGTTGCCCAAAATCACAATTCTGGTAGGTATTAACAGAATGCAAAAACTGTGAAGCTGTTTTCAAATGTTGATTTTTAGTAATACTGTTTTTGAAATATTTCTGTGTAAGAGTTCCTCTGCCTCACATAATAATATGTGTACATGTACATACACTCACATACCTAACCCCCCCCCCCCCCCCACACACACACACACACACACACACACACACACATTTTGTTAAGACGAAATTTGGCTTCAGGTATTAATTATGCCTTTGTTTCTGAGCTACATTATATAGACCAGAGTATTGTTTTTTTAAAGCTTTTATTTGCATATATCTGACTCTGAACAAGTCATTTATCTACATCAAAGTTTAAATCTGGAAAATGGTAATATTCTTTTAAAGACTAAAAAGTTAAAAATTAAAAAAAAAATGTAAAATAAAAATATTGCAGACACGTTTTCCTTTTCCGCAATATGAGCAGTTTATCTGTGAATTTTGTGCCAAATCCTTCATATCAAATCAGGTTTTCTGCTGAGGACTGATATTTGGTCAACATGAATTATTTTACACTAGCAAAAAATGTACCATTAAGATGGCTAAAAGGCATCAGAATGACACCTCTTCTTATTTCTGCAGACAGCTAGTTGATGTCCCCAAACAGTCTCTTGGTACTTGAAGGTGGATGAGATAAATCTAGTTAAGCAGGCTACAGACGACATTTATAGCATATAGTAAGTAAGCTGCTGCTAAGTTAGAAGCAAGAAAAACTTAATTTGCGCTAGTTCTGATGCTGGCAAGGAGCTAGCATTAACTGTTTTTCATAAGTATATAGATATATGTATCCCTTTGGATCTCTTACTGGCACAAGAGATCTCTTGATTTTTGCCCATTTTCTATTGCCGCAAAACATACCAAGAAAAAATATAAGAAAGGTTCTATTATATTTACCATCTATTTTTACCCTTCTTTTTATGCCCGCAACAGTACTTTGTTGTATCTTTCCATAGTGCTCTTAGATCCTTACACCTGTGCTTCAGTATTTCAAACCACCCTGCATTTATATTTTCAAGTAGCCTATAAAAAGCAAGCAGTACACTTGAATTACAAACTAAAACAATAAAATTTCATTTGAAAAGCATTATGAGGATTTAAAAGCCTTTGTCAGGTTAATGTTTTGCCTGAGACAAATGCATGCATTGGAAATAGTAAGCATATAAAGTAGAAATGCAAGAATGCACAATTGATTTGCGTTCTCCACGACCCTGCTAGATGGCAGTACTCAGTCTATAACTTCTGAGGGTACAGCAGCTTGGCATTCCTGAGCTAGACAATAACCCTATGGCCTATTTGTTCCTGCCTGGGAATCATGACTGACTCTCCATTCCCCAGAAAGAATAGGGTGGCATGGTGGCCAGCCTAACATCTTCCCTTTGTAGCAGGCCAACTCCTTGGTGTCTCCTCCAAGATCTACTATTGCTGTCTAACAAAGGGAAGAATGCCTCTGCATGCTGATCTCCATGAAGCTGCCAGTGTCAGATGCACTGTGCCAGCACGGGCTTGAAAATCTTGAACTCAGTCAGGTAATATTTAGTGCTCATACCTCTCAACTGTCCAGATTTTTGCAGAATGTCCAGATTTTTGCCTCATATTTCTGGTCTGTTTTTTCATAGAATTGGGGTTTTCTGGCAAATTAGTGGCAAATCATTAAAGACTGAAGTTAGAAAATAATGGCAGGCATTTGAGTTTCAGACTTTATACCCTTCAGAAAATTCATGCTAATGCAAAACATGTTATTCTGTCAACATTTTAAGTTTGTAAGAGCAAGGTTTAAAAATTGTCTCTATTTTGTGACCTTTGTCCTATATTCATTTATGGCTTTGTCCAGATTTCCTGCTCTAAAAGGTTGAGAGGTATGCTAGTGCTTTTGCTTGGCATCACCCTTGTGGTGATCCAGAGTCTTCTCCCTCCCCACTGGATGGGTAAGTCATTTCAAACTGCTAAGTTACTTCCATTCCAGTGGCTTGTAAAGAAGCATGATGCACAAAACATTGTTTAGCATAGAGTACAGGCTGTACCCCGTTTTATGACCGTAAAAATAATAGACTTCTGAAGGGCAGCATTTGTGAGCATTACTCTGAAATAAGGAGAAAAACTATTACTAATGCATTTGTACATATGTTATTGAAGCTGGTGCTGAACATTAACTTTGCTTTAGTGTTACTGAAGCTGTATGTCAAAATAGGATGGATGGTGATTTAGTAACAAAACAGAATGAAATGAGCAATTGGGTAACTATATTAAGAGCAAATAAGTCCCACATTTAAATGGGGGCATTAGCCATAAGCCAGTGTTGAAATGTTCTAGTTTTAAAAGCTAATTGTCTGTATCATGTGATCAAATAACATGTACTATAATGTATTTATGGCATCTGATTTTAAACTGTTGTAGAATGCCTAAAAATTACTTTTGGTGTGAAGGCTTGTTATTTTATCAACAAAATATTTGTTCTGCTTTCTTCTGAAATAAGTCTGTGTTGGACCACTTGTATAATTACTTTTCTCTGGCACAAGATTTATCCATTTGAGCTGCCTTTGAAAAAATTAAAGAATGCAAAGACATTATTAAATTATACCCATACTTTAAATTGTGTTTAAAAATGTATCTCTAGCATTAAACCACCAAAGCTCTTTGCCACTTTTAGGGAGTGAACTGGAAATATGTGTAACACTACAGGCATAAAAATATCCATATTTTGTAATCTGAGCTTCATTCCTTAAGGCAGTAACTTTTGGTCTGATAGTCTACAAAACGTTCAATAATCTTTTGCACCCAGAGACCATGTAACACTAGATACATTTAGAGTTGATAATACATCTGAAGGGAATTAAACTTGATACTCTGCTGATGGGTGTGACATCTGAAGTAGTTTTACCTTCTGAAAAGTCTGTCTGGTTGCATAAAATGTATTACCTTTAGTTACTGCATATGTTTATTATGAAAATAAACTTGTTATAAATGTCTGTTGCATTAATGCTGGCCATATAGCAGTACTAGGTTCTCAATTGATTGATTAATTAATTAATTCATTCATTCATTCATTCATTAATTAATTACACATCTTTGTTTATTTTAGGAACTGTTACCTACCAAGAGTTTAGTCATCTTTTTTTCTTAGAATCTTGTAGCTTTTAGTATGTGCTTGCTAAGATGACTGCACATAAGGACTTCTGCTAGGCCAGAGCATAGTTTTAACTAGGAAACACACAAGAGTTCTGCAATCAGCCAATGCAGAGCGTGTTTGCTGAAGAAGGAGCTTTTGGCAAGACAGAGAGGTGTGTATGTGCATCTTGGAGGCATCTGACAGAGCAGTACGAACAGCTTTTATTTTTAGCTGGCATTTTGTGCAGATAGAATGTTACCTATTCCACAAGTATTCAAATGTAAGGGGGTTGGCATAATTGTTAAGGTGTCTACCTTAGAGATAAAGGATAGAGGGTGTTATTCACACCTTTGAGGGAAATTGGTTAGAATTAAAATGGCCCACAGGCACAGCTACCTAGTACTTAACTATGAGTCTAATTTCTTCATAATTGTTTTAGCATGTAGGCAGATGTTTCTTTGTGTCTGTGCTGTCTTTCACATTATATTATAATTGCCATTTATTCATTCATTTGTGCTATTCAGTTATGTTCCTGCTTATATTTTGACACTGGGAATGCACATTACCACATGGTGAGCTCTATGTGTGCTTGCATTACCACATGGTGAGCTCTATGTGTGCTTGCATTACCACATGGTGAGCTCTATGTGTGCTTGCATTACCACATGGTGAGCTCTATGTGTGCTTGCAGTTTTGTAAGCTGAATCTGGATGCTTGTTTAAGACCAGTGACTGCTACTTCATGAAATGCTTAGAATGAATAGTTTTCCATGTAACTTGTATATATCTCATATCAACATCAAACACTTACATCTATATGTATGCCAGGCCATTTTGGGGTACCATATCTGAACAGTAATAGTCCCCTACCATTTCAAGGCACTAGTTGGTGTGCACTGTGTAAGTATATCCAGAGAGAAGGAATTTAGTTAGTTTTCTTTTAAGTCCACCACCATAACATTCAAATGTCAGTGACATTGATGGAGTCTTGTCCAGCATTACCACCTTTTTATGGCAGACCACTTGATGAATTCCCAGACAGTGCAGTTTAATGTTAAACAAGCAGTCGTTGATTAGCTTACTTTTTCAAAAATTCTTCAGTGTTATCTCACATTCACTAAATGGATACTACTTTATATATAATTCCCTCACCCATTCATGTTATCTGAAGCTACAGAAACATTGATTTTCTATAGTCAGCATGCTCAGATAACTGACATGTTCTTGTTTACAAACAGCCAGCCATAAACTAAGACAAGTAGCTGCTTCGGTTGGACAACTCAGTTCATTATCTCCCAATGGGTGGTTCAGAAATGGCATTCATCAAAAGGCACACAAATAAATGAGGTAATAACAGTGATACCAATTCGGGGAAAGGTGATTATTTTCCATGTTCCTGCTTGTGAAGGGCATGAGTATCACCCCCAGTGCTTCAGACCTGCTAACTTATTAATGTTAATTAAATTTCAATGTAATATACTCCTCTAGTGTAAGAGAGTCATTTTTATTTTTATTTGTTCGATTAGTTATTTGAGTTAATCCTAGCAGTAATAATGCCAGTAATATTTTAACATGCTGATTTCTAACAGCAGCAGAGTATCTCTGTACAATCAATCTTTATGAGCTATTCTGCTATCAATGTGCAGTTCTGTCCATACAGGTGATTTCACATTGCAAACACAAAAACATCATGTGTGGCAGATGTGTGTAGTGAAGGCATTGTATTTTATTGGAAGAGTCTTATAAGTATGGAAATATCCTGAAGACACTAACCTTTGCACTCACGTTCTACAGATCTTTTAACATTTTCTTTTGCACCCAGAGACCATGTAATGCTGGATGCATTTAGTGCTGATAACTGCAAGAAATATAAAATAAAGAACATTTTAAAGATAAAAAATGAATAGGGGAACTCAGGAGCTTTGAGTGCTAACAATCTGAATTGTAACATATTGCACAGACACACCTTATCAGCAGGTTGGATGCAAGTATGCAGTTCATAGTGGAACAGTCCAAAGCCATCCGTAATCAGAATGAATGCAAGAGCAGGGGAATGAAGTCCTCTGCAAAATATTGAAAACTAAGCCAGTTAATCACTTGTGTTGGTTGTATGCCACAGGTAGCTTCACACTGCAGTTAAAAATTCTAATTGTACACAGACTGCAAGCGGCATATGTGAAACTGATAAGCCACACGAGATAATTAAAAAATGATCAAGGGCCTGTATCTGAAAGTGAGCATGAAGCTGCAGTCCCATCAGCAGTTATCTTAATTTGATCCAGTGCCCTGCTGGGGTGGGAGGGCCTCCAACCTGAAGCAAAGGAGAAATAATACTTGTAATACAGTAATCTTTAGGAGTGGATTACTCAATAAAAACAGCACTTATGTAGCTATAAATGGATAACTAGGAACATACAACAAAAGCTACAGCACAGCAGCACAAAAATGAATGCTCTCTTGTAACTTTCCTAAAAGTTAAGCTGTGTTAGAGAAACTAGAGCCATGGAAGACATTTAATTCAGGGATGTTGCAAATGAGCAGTGCTGTTTCTCTGTGCACTAATTCACTGTGTTCACATCATACATTGTTAAGATGTTCATTACAGTTAGATGTATTGCAATGCATTGTTACAAAAACCCAACACTAGTAGACTTTGGCATACTGTATCGTAGTTAGAAGTTGCCCGAGAATGCCTACAAATGAAAATCTGCAGTCAAATAGTTATATTTATTTATTTAGTTTGCTTTTGTTTACCAGGAAAGTCCAAGTGGGACAAAACCCTTTTTCAGTACAGGCCTAGGGTGAAAAGTTTCACATTTAACATCAGTTTTGACATATACATAAAATGCAGTTACATAATATCATAAAGGACACAATGTATAGGTAAGTGTACATACATGAAAAAAATACTCGAGCTGAGCTTGAAATTGGTCAGTATGGATCAGTGTAGTACCCTGGTAAACATATGTAGATAAATAAATAACTAACTTACATAAACAACATTTACACACAGAGCATGTACATAGCTTACATAGGCATATACAATGTTGAACAATATATATGTGTAATACACAGTGGAACAGGGTGCCTAATGGAGCTGAGAGCTCATGCCTGAGTTCATGTAGGACATAGCCAGGGATGTTATCACGTCCATGGAGACTGTATTTTTTGCCTTTGAGACAGCGTTAAAGGACTGTTCCCTGGTGACGAGAGGAGGGGGCAGGTGCTGCAGATGTCCTAGTTTACTGATGGGGGTCAGAGGGTGAAGTTTTCACTGAACCAGTTTGCCAGCAGGTTAGCTATATCAATGGCATTTGTTTATGTGGTGATCTTGACCACCAGTTCAGAGCAGATTTGGGTGTTGCCTTAGAGACTGCAGACATATGTGAAGAAGGCCTTGTGATTGTCCTTAGTGGATGTGGTGAATTTGGACTTGAAGTTAACCTTAGAGGATTTCATCAGTGACCTTATTTGCTTGTCGGACAAAGGAAAGATTGCTTCCAACTTGGCACCTACTTCTTTTTGGTCCTGGACAGCAATTTTTTTTCCTTTTATTATACAGTTTGTTTATTGCTGCTGTCCACCAGACAGGTTTACTCTTCTTTCAAGAAAATTATTTGGTCCTGTCAGATATTGCTGTCCATGCAGCTATGTAAGTGCTCATATAGGTTTTGGTGTAGGCTTGGACATTTGTGCTAGTTCCAACTGAAGGGACAGTGACAGTGAAGCTGCTTATAACTGCTCTCAGGAGATTGTAGTCAGCTTTGGAAAAGTTTTTTTGTTTGAACCTGATTGGGGGGAGGGGGGGTCAGGCGACATGGTGACTTTGAAAGTGATCATTTTAAGGTCAGATCTAACCAAGGAGGATGACACTGTAGTGGTGCTACAGTGGCTACTCATGTTGATTAATACCAGGTCCAGGATATTTTCACCTCTCATGGGGGTGTTGACCAGGTGATCCAATGCATTGGCTCTGACGAATTCAAGGAATCCCTAGGCATTCATGTTTGGGCTAGAACAGGTCTTCTAGTCTATGGTTCAATAGTTAAAGTCACCCAGGATCAGGGTAGAAGGTTGAATCTTGATGGATTCAAGTAAGTCCAGATAGGTGGAGTGGGTGTCCTGGGTCATGGTTGGGGGTCTGTAGCTAGTTATGATTTGAATAGGTATTTTGTCAACTGTTAACTGTACTTTGAGTGTCTTCTGTGCGTCATACTGTTTGACCAGCCTGGAGGTGTGTATGTATTTGATAAATATTGAAACTCCACCTCCTTTGGCTTTGTAGCCCTCCATTTGGGGTCTGAAAGTATGGTAGGATGACTAACCTGGTAAGGCTGTGGTGCTCTCTGGAGCATTGAACCAGGTTTCAGTGACTGCACAAATGTCAGCATCCTCCAGGCCAAGGAATACTTGCAATGAGTGAGTTTCATGCTAAAATTCCTAGTGATTATCAGCATTACCTTTAAATTTTATTTAGAAGAATTTTTCACATTGGTAATTTTGTGCTGATGACTTTGCCTAAAAAAGGCACTATGGGGGAGGGAAGAGCCTTTGCCAGAAGCCTGAAGCGCAGGGGAGACAGATGAAGTCCATCTCTAGTAAATCATGGTGGTCTGTCAGTCATGTCCTCCCAGGCTGTCAGGTACTGGGATCCCCTTGGAATGACACCAGAAACTAAGCCAATTGTTAAATTCAATTATTTTCTGTTTGTATGGAGACATGATTCTAGGTGATGGTAGGATGCTGCTTACATACCTGCCTGGGACACAGATTTAGCAAGCTCAATCGTGTCTCTCTTCATACACTCCAAAGAGGTACATCTCAAATAATTCACATCAATATGGACTATGACAGAGTCATAACAGTAACTGTTAAGAGACTTGAGTACGTGTGTGATATGGTGGATTCTAGCACCTGACAAGCAACTTACCATGACTTTCTCCTGGTCCAGCCTGGTGAGGAGCATATATGTGTGTCTCACAATAGAGTGTCCTATGACTAATATGTTGGGTCTGTGGCTAAGCCTTAAATGCTGTGAGATACATGCATGTGTACTATGTGTGGTGCTTGGTGCTGTGGGTTGTGATGTGTGTGTGTGCTATTCCTTTGGAGGTCTCATTTGTTTAGGTATGTTTTTGTTGAGAACCTCTGCATATGTAGGAGTGTGTTGTACAGATGTGGGTGGTGTTAGAGGTGTGTTTTTTGTAGAGTTTGAACAGACAGCCTTCTCAGTGTCAAATGTACTGGCTTGTGGCTGAGACAGTAAGGATTCTAGGTTCTTAATTTAATTGCATCTCTCACATATTCTGTTCCTAGGTGTTAGCAGTAGAGCATTATCCATGTATATCAGGCAGCTGCTACACTGTCTCAGGATGCCCACATCAACCAGGCTAGCAGGAAAAATCATAGTAAGTTGTCCAGCCATAGTTGTCAGAATCTGTGGAAGAGAGATCAGGGATAGTAGAGTGGTTACTATCTGAGGAGAGTACCCATTAGTGTGAGTACGGCTGGATAAAATCAATACAGTAGCTGCAAGGGAGGGCCTGACTTACACAAGAGTGCTGGTAAGAGGAAAAATGCAGCTGACATACCCCACAAAGTGGTAAAACAGCACAGTGGCAGTGAGCGACTTGCAAATAAGTACAAACCTGCTCAAACATGGGGTTTAAATATCACAAAAATGAAAGTAAAATAAAAACACTGGAATTGACAAATCAACCCTTTTCCCTGGGCTCTTAGCTAAACACCCTGTGCCAGACCAGTTCCAATCAGTTCATTTAATCCCACTAAGTGCAGACAGGCCCCAGCCAACAAAAGATGGTGTAGCAGGAAACACAGGAATCACACAAATAGATCTGGATACAACAAAACCTGTAACCAGACTATGCTAAAGATATTTAAATTCTGTTTAGGTCAATTTAACACAGGAGAACAGATACATGCTTAAATATAACAGTAGCAAACAAGAGCAAATGTATTTAAACAAATTAACCAACTAATCAATAAAAAAGCTCAAAACTGAGATCTGTTCCAGCAACCTTCAATCAGACGAGTTCTAACTGTACACTCCTGCCACTAGGGTGCAGGGGAACCCACTCCAACAAAAGATGGCCTGGTTTAGTGCTCAAGTTATACAATCAGAGCTAGATTCAGCAGGTTTGAATCTAGTGTATGCTACAGCAAGCAAGGTGCACCAATTTCAGAATGAAGCAGTTCAAATAAGCAGCCACAATAAGCCTTCAACCAGCAATTCCAAGCTCAGAAGGGCAGAATCTGCCCTTTCCTCCCACAAGAGTGTAGACAACAAAACTTCTTAATGAAAAATACCCAGCCTGAAGCCCTAGTGCTTAAAACAGAACTAAGACACTTTTAGAATAACAGATACAAGCTTAGAAGGATGTAATCTACCTCTCCTGCCACAAGAGTGTAGACCACAAACCTTCCTAATGTAAAACAACTGACCTGAAGCCCAAGTGCTTAAACCAAAATGCTTAGAATAGCAGTTACAATTTAACCAGGCTACTAACAAGCAGTAATAAATGCAGCAGAATAAATGCGATTGAATACTTTTAAGAACAAGTAGCAAAAAGCAAATTAAAGTAGGAAGAAACACAAATACAGTAAAAGCAGATGAATAAAGTGCATTTTTTTAGGTTAAGTGGGAAGGGAGGAAACAAGATAATTCAAGGTTGAGAAACGAAGGGGATGAGTTGTCCCAAATGATCTCTCTTTACTCAGTAGAATGAGCTGATGAGATGGGACTAATGAGATTTACACTAGGGTCGGGCAACTCAAAAGCCACCAAATTTAAGAACACAACAAGAACATGGTAGGTGAGAGGGGGAAAAACTGCAGCTAGAGATCAGCAGTATTCAAAGCAAGCAGGCCAACAAGCAGGCCAAGCAAACACTTCAGCTAATAGAGATATTTCTTAATTAAAGTGCAATGCTGTTTCTCAGCTCCCCCCACTAACTAACTATTGTTATTCACAGTTTGGAAAGGAATTCTTTGGTAACTTTTTTTAAATGACCCTAGCCAAGAACTCTTAAAACTCCAACACAACAGAAAACTTAAAACAAAACAAATGTAATACTAGAATAAGATACAAAATAAAAGTGATCAAACCTTAAATAAAAAGCTTCAATTCAAAATAAAATGCAGCCAGAGATCAGCAATATTCAGAGCAAGCAGGCCAACAAGCAGACTAAACAAACATGTTTTACTATAAAGCAGACATGTTTCAAAGGCAACTTACTGGACTCGAACTCCGTTATGTTGTTTACTGTAACACCTGCTATTAGATATATATATGTCACCTGACTCTTTGCATAACCTTGTTTTAGTGCCTTAGTGATAGGTAAATGACTGACTGCATGTGTTGATGTAGAAGGCAAAACTTTACATGCAATATCCACATAGGGTACTGACGTTTTCCTACTGGTATCCCTAGCTACAAAAATGTCACTTAACCAAGGGTCTAGACCATGATGATGATAAGTATTTCTACTAATACTTTACCTCTTAAAGTGCACATCATAATAAATCTATTCATACATTTCTCACTCTGTTTTATTGCACAACATGGGTATTTCTTGACATTATCTTATTTCCTGTGTCATAGAGATAAGCATCTACATGTAGCACCACTCTATACCTTTCTGTGATGGCACAATCTGATATGCAGAATCGATTATTCCAGAAGCTGCGATATGAAGACTGTCCTGTAAACTGGTGCTTACATTTATGAACTGTCTCTATCTGTGTATAGTAAAAGGCATACATAGTAACTGATCACTGCTTTCATTGGTATTTAAATATAATGGCAATTATACCCATTACTTCTGTTTCATTGGACAAAGTGATATAGCAGTGAACAAGATATGACAGGACAGTGTGGTGCACAGTGTTTAGAGAAGTGGATGTTTAGCATAGGAGACTTAACTCTACAGTCTGAGTAGTTAAAATACATGTATTGTCATTATGATTGTATGATATGCAGTACACCAGTTTGTTAAAAATTACTTGTGATTTACTGCACTGTGTCAGGTGGAGTGGCTGGTATCTCAGGTGGCTTGTCTGCCATCATTCACTATGTAATACACAAGCACGCATGAACTCTCGCGCGCGCATACACACACACACACACACACACACACACACACACACACACATGTACTCAGACTTTCACATTCACACACTGTATGGTGAACACATCTACTGAAACATTGCACTGTAATTCTTGAATGCCAACAGTCTGAGCATTAATTCGACAGCTCTGTCATTGATATACAGTATACTGTGTCAAACATTAGGTGATATATTTTAAATATACACACACACACACACACATATATATATAGAGAGAGAGAAAGAGAGGGAGAGAAAAAGAGAGACAGCTACCTGCTTCTAAAAATATAGATTTTTAATAAAGGGGAGATTTAATTGCTCAAGTGCACATGTGGTTTACCTGGCCAAATGCTCTTCGTGTCCCGTATTTTATGTAGGCAAAACTGACCGGAGGTTACAAGACTGCCTATATGAACATTTATATGCTATTAAAAAAGAAAGAATGGACAATGCATTAGCGAAGCACATTAAGGAGAATCCTGACCATGAATTTAATTTCATGGTCATCAACCAGATAGTTTTGGATAATAGGAGGGGCCCCGAATCATTGCTGTTGGAACTGAAGGAATTGATGTGGCAGTTAGAACTTGAAGCCTACCATTTTCCAGGTTTAAATAGTATGCTGTCTATTTCCAGTGTATTAAAATTGAAAAGCTTGGAAAGGTAGAATATTGTGGGAATCTTTATCGCGTAGAATTTATTTAGTTATTTATATTTATATTTATTTTTAATTTTATGTTATTTTTATGTTTATTATATTTTTTCGAGTTAAACATAGGATATAAGGTTTGAATTTATTATTTTAATTTAGTTGTGAACTAGTAAGTTTATTTCTGTTTGCTATTTAGATAATTTTAAATGGAACCAATAATCAAGTATTCCAGTCAATAGTAGTTTTGCTTGTACGCTGTCTTTATGTTGTAATAATAGGTAATGGCAGCTGTGGTTTTATTGTATTTAAATAGTCATTTCATGTGATAAATAGTAGATATAACGCTGACAGATATGATATTATATTAGTTTAATTTAAAGTCTATCTGTGCTTCAATATTTGAATGAGGGAGAGCATGTTGATCACATGTTATTTTTTTAAATATTTAAACATGTCACCCTAGTGGCGCGATATTTTAAATTTTCTGAAGAAGTTGGTGAACAGTCACCGACGAAAAGCTACATTGGTTTTGGGCTTAAATAAATTTATAACTTGAGCATTTCCAACCGTTTTTTGCTTTATTTGGATTATTTATTTGCTGGATTCGAGGTGAACTGATCTGCGGCTTTGTTTCAGGAATAGATTTTTAATATACCAGGATGCCTATATAGAATCAGCTAACTAAACCCACAGCATGAAAACAATATAGAAAACTGCTGAAGTTATTGAGACAAAGTGGGGGGGTATATGAGCAATATTATCAATGGATTCCAATCTTTGCATGTATCAGTAGTGTGTGCAGGTACAATGCCCCACCCCCATTTCTGTGATAGTGCTTTTGAGGTGGAGGGGATAGCACACACAGAGTTATTTAATGAATGATGTACGAGATGTCACTATGATACTTAGTGTGAGATATCACTATGGCAATTGGCAATGACTGTCAGCACAGACTGTTTACATGCTAAGAGCACACTGCAGGCATATCAGAGCAGACCTCTCAACTGTCCAGATGTTTGCAGAATGTCTAGATTTTTTTCATTTTTATATTTTTCATCTGTTCCTCATAAAATTTGTGTTTTCTTGAAAATCGCCAAGCACTGTACTCACTAAATAATGACAGACATTTGAAGTTCAGACTTTCAAACCCTTCAGAAAATGCATGATAATACAAAAAACTGCTATTCTACCAACTTTCTAAGTTAATGAGAGCAATGTATAAAATTGGCTCTATTTTTAGGCCTTTGACCCCCATTATTTTTGGCTTTATCCAGATTTCTTGCACTAAAAAGTTAAGAGGTATGTATCTGAGATAAATATTTCAATACAATGTGGGAAAAAAGTCATCAAATAACAAATATACACTAAGTTATTGATCTGTATTGATGATAATACTGGAATTGTAGTATGCCTGACACTTGCTAGATTAGCGGTTGTTTGAAGCAGACATACAAATTTCCTGGAAATACAGACTATAAGATTACAACACGCAGACTGCTCTAGATGATTACAAAGCACTGGGTATTGATCTAAAGAGTAGAAACCTCTTCCTGCTAATCATTCCTGGGTGATCACTTAATCATAAAATATGCTTTCAATAGTTTAGAAGTTTTACTCTTTTAGAAAGATGCTGTTTCTGATTATCATGATTTGGCTACAGATATTTAATATGAAACATACTTTTTCTTAACTTGCAATCTTTCTCACAGTATGACGTTGTCCTGTTCGATTCTCAGCTAAAGTGTCTTCTGTATGGAGACATGCGTGAATGGGCATACCTTTGTTGAAGGTTGTGCGTCAGAGCTGGCAACTCGGTACGTAAAAATCTACTGCCAATCATTAGCAGACCGGAGTTCCGCTGTGGCGACCCCTAACCAAGAAAAGCCGAAAGACACAACAACTTACTGTTACAGGGTACTTTAGATATCAAACACTGCACGAACCAAAAAGAAAAGATAAAACTGAAGACCACAGACGAAGAATCCACTTAAAACACCAGTTTATTGCGCTTCGGCAACCTCCTTCAAGGAGTATAAAACATCACATAACTTTCATAGTTTATATACCCTACTAACAATTAAACAACCAGCCTAAACCAATTAATCAATAAACATTAAAAAATACCTAATACTACTTTCTCATCAAATAAGAAGCCTCCAGTTACATTCCACATTCAGACCCTGAGGAAATAAAGTGTCATATTTCAAAATAAAAATACTTTCTTTATATAACAACTTTTTTTTATACAAATCATCAGAAAATACACCCTTCATAATATGTTCTAAGATAGTGGCTTGTAACCCATTTGGATCAGAATTGTGAACCAGCATAAAATGTTTAGCAACAGGGCTATCTTCTTTATAATTTATAATATTCCTGACATGCTCCTGCAATCTAGTTTTAAACTTCCTTTTACTTTCTCCTATATATACAAGGTTACACGGACATTTCAACGCATAAATAATACCTTCAGTATTACAGCTATATATATTTTTAACCTCAAATACATGGCTATTTATATACTTAAAAGTTGGAACAATATAATGACATACATTGCAATGACCACAGGGTAAAGTTCCTAGCCTCTGCATGGTCCTATATTGTAATGTCTCAGTGGGATATTTACCTATTTTAGATATCAAGGCTTGGAGGCCTGTTGCACAGTATTTGCATCTACACAGCTAAGCAATTTACTTCAGTGATCCAACATTACTGAGCTCTACATAATTGGAATAGCTTTTGTTGCAATATTATGAACATTTGCAAATTCCAGAATTAGTTTGTCTGTGACTATGCAACTTCCTTATCTGTGGAAATGGAAACATTAAGTATTGCTGTACAGAATACTCCTAGGAATGTTTTAGTTTCCTGAATAAATTATAGAATTTATTTCCTTGCTATTTTATAAGCTGACCTGCAGCTCTGATTGTGTCTTGAACGATACAATACAGCTTACATGAATCGTTCCTTTTTATGGTCAGAAGACTCATTTTATTTCTGTGAATACATTTCTAGAGTGTTTTTTATCTAAGAATGCAGCAATGCAAAGATTGTTTGTCTGTCAAGCTCATGGCAACTAGGATACACAGTACAAAATTATGGAGAGCCCTCAGGTTTTGAAACAGGAAAACATTGCAAAAGGTATCCATCACTTCTGTTCACTTCAGTATTGTCATCTTAAATATCCTGCTATTTTTAGAAGAGGGTGACTCTGCATAGTGACTGCACCATACTTAATTCTGATTGTGTGTTTTTTATCCAAAAATAGTTTTACTTTTCTGCTTCATAACGTCATTTGTCACCATAACAGAAACCTTCCATCCTTTATCTTATTATGTTAAAGCTTTTAAAGATGACACAAATTA
Source organism: Protopterus annectens (assembly GCF_019279795.1). Lineage (NCBI taxonomy): Eukaryota > Metazoa > Chordata > Ceratodontiformes > Protopteridae > Protopterus > Protopterus annectens. The sequence goes on from NC_056734.1 coordinate 49,286,552, forward strand.
TTATTATTAAGAAAGCATAGTATTTATAAATGCTGGTATTCTTGTGACAGCCAATAATATCTACTATTGTGTTCAGTTGATTGCATATTATTTATTACATGGCTTGCATGCCTTTTCCTTCACTTTTCTTCTGAACTGCAGCTGTTTCTCCCCGATCTTTCCCTTTAACAGTACAAATTATTGATATAACTGGTCTTTTGTGAGTACTACTGCCTTTAGGAAGGGTATGTGTTCCACCACTTAAATTCAAAATATCTTCCCATCTTTGTACTCTACTTGTGATTAGGATACTGCTGTGGTTGTAGATCTGTGTGTAAGGATAAATAATTTATAATACTCTAATCCTAAATGATAAGGAGAGCCTCTTTGGTGAGGTCTAGGTCTTTTAAGTGGGAATCATCTAAATGAGGAAGGTAATTCCCAATGTGCTTGTTGCAAATCAATAGTCAATGTCTACGTGTGTGTGTGTGTGTGTGTGTGTGTGTGTGTGTGTGTGTGTGTGTGTGTGTGTGTGTGTGTGTGTGTGTGTGTGTGTGTGCGTGTGTGTGTGTGTGTGTGTGTGTGTGTGTGTGTGTGTGTGTGTGTGTGTGTGTGTGTGTGTGTGTGTGTGTGTGTGTGTGTGTGTGTGTGTGTGTGTGTGTGTGTGTGTGTGTGTGTGTGTGTGTGTGTGTGTGTGTGTGTGTGTGTGTGTGTGTGTGTGTGTGTGTGTGTGTGTGTGTGTGTGTGTGCGTGTGTGTGCGTGTGTGTGCGTGTGTGTCCGTGTGTGTGCGTGTGTGTGTGTGTGTGTGTGTGTGTGTGTGCGTGTGTGTGTGTGTGTGTGTGTGTGTGTGTGTGTGTGTGTGTGTGTGTGTGTGTGTGTGTGTGTGTGTGCGTGTGTGTGTGTGTGTGTGTGTGTGTGTGTGCGTGTGTGCGTGTGTGCGTGTGTGTGTGTGTGTGTGTGTGTGTGTGTGGGTGTGCATGCTTTGAGTCTGGGGATTGAATTAACTGCTTTTGTATAGTGCATCATATTCTTTTTTTATGGAGAAAGCTGAAATACTTTTTTGTTTTGTGTAGGAAAGGCTCAGCGACTTTTCTGAAGACTGAGAAAGGCTGATTGCAACAACATTTGAGAACCTGTGCTGTAGCAGAAACACCATCAGTAAATTATGCACAATAAAGGAAAGGCCACATTATTCAAACCATATATTTGAACATCATTGCTTTCTTCTCTGACAATTAATTTCTGTATAATGACTAGGATGGTCAAGTACCCATTTCTAATCATAGCAGCATCTATTACTTACAAGCATGTAATCGTCTTTTATTAATATTCAAACTTATATGCATTCTACAAATCTAATGAAATTCATTTTCTTCAGAAACCTTTCTAAAGAAAGACATTGTCCAGAACTTGCTAGACACACATTGTCTTTCACCTTTCCTGTTTTGTTAGTTTAATATATCTAATAATTTTTCCTTAGGCCATAGAATTCACATGCAATCAGTGCAATTCACATTGCAGGTCACAGTCCGTATATGGTAATTCTCTGCCTATTTAAATTATTGTAGTGAGGTCTTATTCCAGGAACTGCAGCTATCAAATCTCACTTTGCAGTTAACAGTAACACAGTTCTTATACCATTTTCCTAGAAACATGTATAAATGTGACATCTTGAGTTAACTGTTAAAAATGAATCTTCTTTCTCATAGAATATATTCATCTTTACATAATGTTGAATTCCATCATTCTTTTCATTATATTACAAATTAGGTTCACTTTATAATCTCGAAATCCTGAAATACCGAATTTCAGAATCTCGAGATTATAAAGCCGAAAGCTTAAAATCCCGAAACCCCAGAAGCACGAATTTCAAAATCGCGAATCCTACACTAACCATACACCACACACATGCATATACACACACCTTCTCCCAACACACAAACCTACACCCCCCATTTAAATATACTAACTCCAAGATCGCACTGCACAGACAAACACACAAAAACACCACCATACAAGCTATATTCCCCTCGCACACACATCACAGTAACAAAACACACTGAAACACACTAAAGCCCCTAATCAAAACCCTAACACATAAAAACTTACCTGAACTTCCAGATATTCATTCACAAACCAAAACACCAGAAGCGTTACTTCAACATCTCCGGACTTCGGGATTTGGAAAATCCCGGCTTTATAATCTCGGGATTCAGAAATTTGATATTTCAGAATTTCGGGATTATAAAGTGTTCCCTACAAATTACATATGAGGGCTAACTTTTTAAGGGAGGCAAAGATCAATTTTAAACACCAATAATTCCTTCAGGGCAGATTTACAGAAACAATCATTTTTGTAAATGCTTTGTCTTTTCCTCCATGTTGTGACACACATTGCTGTTGTTATTACTGAAGCTGTATATGTAAAAACGAAAATAAAACTCTCATGTATTTATCTAGCTGTTAACTTCTGTATACTAGTAGTCAGGTATCTGTGCTAATAACACTTCCGTCGCTGCTCTAACAACAGATTAAGATGTCACAGCAGGTAAATGTGATATAAATTTGTGAGGAAACCACAGAATCTGATGTGTTCTTAAGGGTATAGAGTGGGGTTATTGGGTTCATGTAGATTAATGAAGCATTTAGTGTTAGAAAAGGCAGTGTGCATCATATAGATGTTCTATAAAATGAATGCTGCCTACAAATTAATGATTATTTTTCATTTTTTTCAAGAACTGGCTGTAATAGTTTTTTTTTTTTTTGATAAAAAGATGAAGTGGGTCAAGTGAAGAGGCTAAATACCAAAATGAGTATCCACACCCAAGGTTTGTAGGATACCAACTAAGGAAAGGGTAGAGTTTCACATGACACATATACCAAATTACCAGTAAGCCCATCTGTAAAGTGCTATTACTTTTCTTTATATATATATATATATATATATATATATATATATATATATATATATATATATATATATATATATATATATATATATATATATATATATATATATATATGGGTTCCATACACTAGATCAAATTTTCACTAATTCGAAATAGTGCATGGAATGCTTACTGCAGCGAAAGTGCACTTAATCAAAAGTGCACTTATGCGAAGTTCAGTACAATGAACGGGTGTTGTACTGAACTTCCGTGCAGTACTCATGAACCTTAGATTTAGGGCACAGGTCATAGTAAGGAGATAGCCCGTAGGGCTATCCCATTACCATGACCTGTGCCCTAACCCTAAGGTTTGTGATGACTGCAGCGCAGTGAAGGACATAACAATGTCCTCCACTATGGCGCGATAGTCACGAACCTTAGGGTTAGGGCATGGGTTAGGGTAAGGGGATAGCTTTACTAACTATCCCCTTACCCTAACCCGTGCCCTAACCCTAAGGTCCATGACTATCGCACCATAGTGGAGGACATAGCTTGTTTTTTGTGTCTTCCACTGTGCTGCGGTGTTTTTGGTGAAGTGCACTTACACAAAAGTTCACTTTCATTAAAGTGAACTTTCGCAGAAGTGAGGCTTCCTATTACAAGTTCGAAGTAGTGAACTTGTATTAGGAATCCATATATATGGGTCTACTTCATATGACCTAAATTTCATTTGACTGAAATTCATTTGACTGAGACCAAAACACTGAAAGTTCAAAAGACTGAAAACTCATTTGACTGAAACTCATAACACTGACACATTAAAGTAAAAGGTATATGCCCTTTTCCCCACTGTAGTGTGATCCTGGAGTTAGCATATATAGTTAGGGAGGTGGGGGCAAAGCCCCTCCACATACTTTATACATTTTAATCCAAACACATAGATATTTATAACTGCAATGAATAACTCTTTGCAGAAAACAATATTTACATAAACTATGTGGGGGGCTTCACCCCCCCAACACCCCCAACTATATATACTAACTCCAGGATCATACTATAGTCATCCCATTTGGGAAAAACAAAACACCCATGAATTACCACGTAGGTGGCAGCCCCCTTAATATAGAAGATGTCTGGGGACCCAGGTAGATAGTAATCTCTCCTTTGACAATCATATTGCCAAAGTAGTTAGGAAATCCTTCTATGTGGCCCATCGAATTACTAAAGGGTTCGCATCTAGAAATAAAGAGGTTATAGTGCCCTTCTACTCATCACTCATTAGACCCATCATAGAGTACAATGCCCCACTTGGGATGTACCTCACAAGACACTTCCAACAGCTGGAAAGACCAAAAAAATACCTCACCAAGAGGATTACTGTCCTCAAACATATGTCCTATGCAGCCCGACTGAAAAAACTCCGGCTGTACTCAGTGGCATATCGTTTACACAGAGATGATCTCTGCCTGACTTACAAAGCCATGTCCAACTCAGAATTGATGGACATGCTCCACCTAAAAAAATCCAAATCACTGCGAGCCACGCGCTCTAGTGAGCTAAACCTCACCACAACAATAAATAGAACATGCTGGAGGGATAGATTCCTGTCACAGAGACTCTCCATGCTTTGGAACAAAATTCCAAATTACATCGGACAGAGCCCCTCACTAACACTCTTCAAGAGAAACTTTGACGAGTGGATGGGTAACAGAAAATACACCCCCTGGGATCACTTCATTGGCTCTGCTTGACAGAGGATCAGTTAATTAATCAGTGGGGCGGTGAAAGCCGACACACTCTGGCTAGGCTTATAAATGCCCTCAGGCAGATAGCCTAGTACCTACCTATGAACCTATAAAATGGCCCACAAGGGTGGCTAGCCTAGTACTTACTTATGAACCTATGAACAGTTATTAGAACTCTGTTTTGTAACATGTTTTTACTACTTTATTTGGAATTATTTTTAAAATGTTGTTAACTTAACTATTAACACTGTGAGAAAGTGTCAGCAATGAGGAAGATACCTCTGTTTTCACAGCCAAAACATTATCCAGATGTTTCTTCTTTCTTTCGTACTGTTGTGACAAGGTGGGGGGGGGGGAATACTGCCAGCACAGCTATCTGGAATTTTGTAAATAATTATATGTCATTTGTGAATATCAACATCATTTATATAAGACGCTTCTGTTACAACTGTATTAGAACTGTATGTCATGTGTATATCAAACTGGTCTGTACAGACAAGTGTGTTAGAAAGGTATTTCATAAAGTGCTCATGCTTAAAATGTAACCACAGTGTGCCCTACCTGAAGAGAACAGAAATTTACATGCACTGTTGCTCTTAGAGAGACACAGCATTCAATATTTTGTCTTGGACCTGACAAGAACCATTCACCACATCTTCCTTGCTCTGATGAAGCAAGTTTCTAGGGAATAGTATAATTCTCTTAGATATAGTCAGGAATATAGCAAAGCTTAGTTTAGATATTTTTCTTTATTTGTTTGAGACTGTCCTGCAATGTTGTTTTAAATATTTCCTGTGATTTTGAACTCTGATGTCACCATGAATATATACTGAGTATTTTTGTGTTCCTTTATTATTTATTATTACATAGCTATAAACATTTAATTGTGGCTGAACTGTGTAGAGATATTTAAGTTTTGAGAGTACTTGCATATTTAATTGGTGATAGTGTGTGGGCCATTCCTAATAACCTTGCTCTTCGTCAAACTACCATTTGTATTAATATTATTATCACATACTAAGACTGGCCACCCTTTCCTAAGGGCCTTAAAGTAGCTAATAAGTAGGTGGCTGGTGGCAGCGATAACTACCTTATAGTCTGGGCAAAAGAGAGCATAGCTAGTAAACCTGTGCCAGCCTTTCCCAGGTGTGTGTGTGTGTGTGTGTGTGTGTGTGTGTGTGTGTGTGTGTGTGTGTGTGTGTGTGTGTGTGTGTGTGTGTGTGTGTGTGTGTGTGTGTGTGTGTGTGTGTGTGAGCTACTTGGGCAGAGACACGAAGCACTGATTGGACAGAGAGGGTGCTGGAGGTCTTGGTTTGGCCACTCAGCTGAGATCTCAACTCTTTAGCTGTGCCATTGGTGAGTATTACCGGGGATTTGGAGAAAGAGGTAGAAACCAGCCCCGGACTGACTGCGGTCTCTGTGTGCTTTTAATGGAAATTGCACTTGATGTAGAGAGCTGCATCTGGAAATACTGTGTGTGTACCCATCATCCTTGCAGTGTACATCTCCCACTGTTGCCATGAGGATTGAGGCTCCTTGATTACTAGTTGGCAGTGGTGGGTCATCACAACTACCTTGAGTCATTTCCTTGAAAATATAATCTGTAGAAGGTGACAGCCAGTAGACTCCGAATAGTCTATGGATAATGTTTGGAATTCTGCATTTTTAACACTGCACTTTATCCTTCTCTTAATAAAGATTTTCTTGCCTATGGCATAGTAAACCTTTAGGATTGCTTGTCCTTTCTGCAGTTTCTGTAAAATAACTTAGTTATTGTTTGGCTGCAGAAATGCATATAAAGAAGCAACTCTGTCATAAGGCATCAAACCCATCTGTACTTGAGAGAGTAATTCATACTGCAATGGAGTGTTTAGATACTTTGGCAAGGACAGACAACAATCATTTAAAGAATATATCAGCTTTTCTGCAAACGTTCTTCATTCTGCACGACTTTTGCTTTCTGTGTAGTGAGGACTCAACATTTTGTGTTTAAATTTCCAAGTTTAAGAAAAATTTAGTATTCATCATTTGTATACTGAGGAACATTTTCATAAACAACTTCTTCCTGATTTGATATTTAATGGACACATCAATTTACACACAATAATTACAACAGAACTAAGTGTGATTTTCAGATGACATGGCACATTATGCTGAAACAAGTCATTGCCACTTTTATGCCATGGAGGACTTGCACTTTCATCACTTCTTCCTTACTCTGTGTTTTTTTTTTCTTTCTTTTACTGTTACACACATATAATAGTTACAAATGTGTTTCAAGCTCTTGAAACATTGGGCAGGATTCACGAAGGCTTGCACGGAGTCTAAGAGTAGTGTAAGACTCCATGCAGCCCTCGCGATCCAGGAACAGCCCGAAATTCCGTGTAAGAGACCAGCTAAAATGTCTCTTACACGAAGTGGGCATGGATATGCTAATCACCTCACTTGCAGCCGAAAGGCATGCAAATGAGGTAGATTAGCGATCCAGGAAGCCCAAAGCAGCCTGTGTAAGAGCCGTTTTAGCTGCAGAAATGTACTCAGTTGACAACTGAGTACGTTTCTGCAAAAAACACAATGGAGCCATGTCAGCTCCAAATAAAGGGTGCATATGTGTCAGGCAGCATCTCAATGGCCAAATATGTGGCCATTGGCAAGGTACCCCGATGCAAATTTGAGAAATAAATATTTTTTTTTGGCGATCGCCGATGTTTAAATGCAGCGCAGCCCCGCGCAAATGGGCTGCGCTATGTAAAACATAAAAATGAAGGTTATAAACCCACAAATGTGGGTTTTATGCAATACATGGATTTACAATGCAGGGACCAGCAGACCAAAAACAACATGGCCACCGTTTAGTGGTTGCTAAGGGGGGAAGCTGAGTCTAAGACATGTAACTAAGCATTAGTAGGCAATCTGATGTAAATGAGTGTTAGGATACTGAATTCCACTGTCACATAGCAAATGAGCACATTCTGAGTAGGGTAAAAGATACATAAGGGGGAGGAATAGAGTAAGAGATAGGTGACATCACAGGGGGGAATGGCAGAAAGAAATACAGTTCATTGGAGGTCAGTGTTACATGACAGATGTCAGACACATATCATGGAAAGAGGAGTGCCACAAGATAAGCATGGGAAAGTCAAGAAATGGAAGGTGTACACTGTTGCTTACACCAAAGTTTCTTGCTGGGCGTGCATGCGCAAGTGTGCGCGCCATGAGACGCAAGTAGGGCAGTGTGCGCACGTGTAAGGCAGACTGAGCATGTGGGAGCCTGTTGGCAGACTTGTAAGACTGTTTGCACTGGTGTGCGTGCGTGTTAACCCGAATAAGCAGATTCTGAACCGTGCAAGCATGTGTGAGCGTGTAAGCCACTGTGAGTGTGTTTCTGCTGGTATGCCCGTTGCTCCCCCCTGAGGAAACAGAGAGGAAACAGGAAGCAACAGAATTAGTAGGAAGCTAACAGGGAATACTGCTGGAGCTAGCAGGTAAAAACAATTGGAAGCAGGCAATTACACAGGCAGAATAGTAGCTCAGCCAAGCACTTAAAACTCTGCAAACAGCAGTGCAGGATGTTTCTCTCAAGAGACACTGCAAGACAGGAGTAAGCTATTAGAAGTGAAAACTGAAAAAGCTGAACTCAGAGCAGAAATGCTAGGGGCTGCCATAGCTGTCATAAGGAGACATAGGCTACTTGCTGAGGGTGGTGACAATGCAAATGGTGCTAGACAACCCACAGTGAGGAGACGGAGAAGAGTGTATAGGCCCAGGGTCACCTACCACGGGTTACATGAGCTGGAGATAGTGGAGCGCTGTAGAGTGGACAGAGACCTCCTGCAGCAAATTGTCGAGCTGTGCAAGCCACGCCTCACACACAGAACCAACAGAGGGGAACCCATCCCAGTGGAAACCAAGGTATGTGTTGGCCTAAGAATACTAGCAACAGGTACCTTCCAGAAACCAACTGGTGATATGATGGGGATATCACAGGCATCAGCCTCCAGGGTACTGCACCAGTTCCTGGATGCCATGTCAGCACATGTCGGTGATCATGTATATTTCCCCAATGCCCGTGAGGTATTGGCCAGCAATATGCGTCTCTTCCAGCAAATAGCGGAATACCCTGAGGTAGTGGGTGCAATAGACTGCACACACATATGCATCAAAGCACCAGCCGGTGAGCGGGGTAGGGCCTACATTAACCGCAAGGGCTTCCCCTCCATCAACTGCCAGGTCATGTGTGATGCCCAGGGCATAATAATGAATGTGTGTGCTGGCTGCCCTGGGAGCTACCATGATTCCCATATCTGGCATTTGACGCAGCTGTACCAGACATTTGCCAATGGGGACATCCCACATGGACACCTAGTAGGGGATGCAGGTTATGCACTGGAGCCATGGCTGATGACACCCATCAGAAACGCACACACACCTGAACAGGAATGCCATAATGAGGCACACGCACAAACACGTAATGTAATAGAGCATGTGTTTGGGCTGCTCAAGTCATGGTTCCGGTGTCTGGATACATCTGGTGGAGCCTTGCAGTACTCACCAACTACATGTACCCAAATTGTCATGCTATGTGCTATGCTACATAATATGATCTTGCGAAAACAGCTGCGGCAGGACAAGCATAGGGCTGGGCCAAACAGCCCCCCACCATTGCCAAGGCCATCACAGGCAGTGCATGACTCAGAGGAGGAACAACCTGAGCCTGCCCCAGTAGGCAGAAGGAGGCGTGCCCAGTATGCCCTGGCCTTGGCAAAGAGGCAACGCATAGCACATACACTGGCTCAGTAGGAACCCTGGGAATGATACCCCTCTCTGACTCACTCATATAATAACAAGGATGCCTAAAATGACATAACCTGCTCTCAAACATGTACAGGGAGTGTAGTATGTGCATCCATCAGAGGCAGCCCTGCAGCACCACCGGAGGCATGAATGCCATGTGTTAAGCAATGTAACACCATGTAGTATATGCACACTTGATGACCCTGACTAACATCCTACCGTCACCAAGCATGATGCCATAATATGACGATGAGATGATCAATTGCAATAATTGGCTGAAGTATTGCAGTTAGTCAAAGGGGATCCAATGTGTGCCAGCCTGGGATGACATGCTGAGCATGACATGATGCACCACCTGCTAGGGGTGGCATGCACCTATCAGTCCAGGCCTTATGGATACTGGCAAAGGCTGTTGTTACCCACAGCGTGCCCTGAATAGGTAAGGCTCAAAACACAAACCCACCTCCATAGGTATCACAAGGGATAAGAACCTAGATGTAATGCTACCCAGTGCCAGAAGTCTAAACAGCAAGATGCATGCAGTCTAAACTCCCCCAGTATGCAGAATGTTGATATCTGTCCTGTAACAGAAAATTGGGTCAAGGCTCACAACAGCACCCTAACACTACCAGGATATACCTCATACTGTGCTGTACAGCCTCAAAACATGGAACAAACTACAAAAGGAGGGTGATTAGTGATAATTGTCAAGGATAACCACACCCCCATGTTGGTACCACAACAAGAAGCAGCATGGACTAGCCATGGTCAAGTAACAGTGGCTAAAACTGCCTCCCAGTTTATAGCCTGCTACAGACTACCATCCTAACACCAGGAACTGCACTTGGCCTATGTTGGAATACGTGAATATATCAAGCCCTCCAAACCACATTATATTGGGTGACTGAAAATACCCAAACATAGACTGGGAGCATTATACTAGCTCCAACACTGTAGGACAAAAGTTCCTAGAATCCATAAACCAAAATGCCCAGGAACAACGTACCACTCCCACAAGAGGGGTAAGCATACTGGATGTGATAATCAGCAACATGGGTACTGGATGGCAGGATGAGAAGTGTATCCCTCATTGGTAAGACCACACCATAGAGTAATTACACCAGATATACACATCCTGACCACAGTCCCTGGCCAGAAAACCACAGTGAAAAACATGTGTAAAGCAAAAGTTGCACTCCTCCAAACTGATGTGGAATCCATTAAAGGCCCTGTGCAGGCGCAAAATATGGGCCACACCTCAGAACCTGTTATACAGGCATTCCATGAACACTGCCAGGAATGCTTGGATTATGCAATCCCAAATAAAACCAAGACACAATGCCATACACGCAGGCATCTAGCATGGTGGACTCCAGCCATTACCAAACCATGCAAGAGAATGAGGAAGCTACTACATGATAGAGCAAACATAAAAAGGGAAGTAATCACTGATCAGTAGTATGGCAATAAAATATGTCCACACATACAATCCACTAAGGCCATCTACAACAAGTTGAATCTGTGAATCTTGAGGCAATGTTACACCTGCCCCAAGTACACAGACAACCCTCAACTCCCACCAAGAAATACAAATATATGTGAGAGATGCAATCTTTTATCCAAACCGGAGGCTGAGCTCCCTCAACTCAGTACTGTCAAAACTAGTCAGGAGGAGAAGGTAACCACACACACCACAAACCCAGTCCCACATAGACCTATCACAACTGCAAACCAAAGACATAAACACAGAAAAACATTCCCAGAGGCCCTAATTACAAACACACCACATCAACAGAGGCCTCCAAAGCAGACACCCAAGCAACCACAACCTCCAAACATAGCACATGCAACACATAGTACACAAAGCTAGTGTGCCAAACAGTCACAGGCCAGAAGGAGAAACAACATGCCTGATACAGTTGTAATAGGTGACTCCATAGTCAGACACACTGCTGTCCCGCTCACCAGACTGAACAAGGGAAAGGGTACAGTAAGCTGCCTGTAGGCTGCTACAATACGCCACATAACACAAGTATGCAGGTCACCCCAAGGCAAGTAGAAATATGATGCAGTCATTGTCCATGCTGGCGTGAATGACCTGAGATGTACCTCCCTGGACTACATGAAAAGAGACATAGATGAGCTCTCCGATTATGTAGTCCAGGCCAGTATGACACTGACCGTTTGCAGCATCCTACCCTCACCAAGAATGATGCTACAGTACAAACACAGAATGATCAGCTTTAACAAGTGGCACAATTACTGGTGTCATTCCAAGGGGATCCAATGTCTGTCTGCTTGGGATGTCATGCTTGACAAGCCACGCTGCTGTTCCAGGGATGGCTTGCACCTGTTACCCCTGGGCGTCTGGATATTGGATAAGGCTTTTGCAACTTCCATAGAGCCTTTTGTAGGCAAGGCTGAAAAGACTAATCCACCACCCTAGAAAACATAAGTGGAAAGAAACATAAGGGTAATGCTGACCAATGCCAGACGTGTAAACCTCAATATGCATGCTCCTGAGGCCCTCCCCAGTATGGAGAACATTGATGTCCATGCAGTGACAGAAACCTGCAGCAAGGCTCCTGACAGCACACCAGCACTACCGGGTTATACCTCATATCATGCATTATGGCCCCAAAATCTGGACCAAAACATAAAATGAGGGGGACTATCCATATACAGCACAGACACCCACATGTCCAGGTAACTGACAATGCACGAAGCATCGGAGACCACCCATGTGCAACTAACCGTAGGCAAAACTGCTGTACAGTCTGTAGCATGCGACAGACCACACTCTCGCACACAGGAACCCCACCCAGCCATCCTGAAGACACTGGACAGTATGAATGTCTCACCAAATACCAAACAAGGTACTCACAAATTACCACATAGGTGGTAATCCGTTATGTATGGAAGCAGTAATCAGGAACCTAGGGACACAAGTGGACAATAACCTGTTATGTGACACTCACATTGCCAACGTGGCTAGGAAGACTGTCTATATTGGACACCGTATCATGAAAGGATTTACATCTACGTCAACAGAGGTCATTGTGCCCCTATACTGTTCTCTTATCAGACCCATAATCTAGTACAATGCCTCATTTTGGATGTACATTACCCGACACCTTCAGCAGTTAGAAAGACCTCAAAGGTACCTCACCAAGAGGATAAATGGTCTCAAATATATGTCATATGCTGCCTGGCTGTAGACACCCCAGCTGAATGCAGTCACATACTGCCTACACAGAGGCGTTGTATGCCTGTTGTACAAGGCTATGTCCAACACAGGAGTAATGGACATGCTCCACCCCAGAAAACACAAAGCCATCGGAGCTGTGAGAGTGAGAGATGTCAACCTCAACACATAATGAAATAGAATGTGCTGGAGGGACAGATACATAACCCAGAGGCTCCCTACACCCTGGAACAGAATCCCACTCCATGTTAGGCAGAGCCCCTCACTGACACTCTTCAACAGGAATCTTGCCAAGTGGATGGATGATCGTAGATGTACACTGGGGGTCTTCACTGTGTCACGTCCAGACAGAGGCACAGTAAAGTAAATCATAAATGGCCATAATATTCACATAGCAAGGGGTGGCGAAAGCTACGCACACTCTGGCTAGGCTTATAAATGCCCTAGGGTGGATAGCCTAGTATGAACCTATGAACCTATGAAGATACAAATTGTACAGGACACTAAGGATAATCACAAGGCTTTCTTAACTGATGGTAGGAACCTTGTTGGGAATACACAGATATGCTCTGAATCACTCAAATATTACAAACAACATACCAAACACACACACATATTGCCAACATCCAACCTGACAGGTGTAGTGCAACCACCCCCCCCAAAATGCCAAATATCTATCCCAGCAGACTGCTGGCCCCCTGACATTGCAGATGCTGAGGTAACAGCCAGCATCTACAAAGCAAAACACACAGCATCAATGGTATGAGATGGTGTCCTGGGCTGAGTCCAACATGGACTCCAAGAAGAATGGAATGCCAAATAACACTACTGCTCAATGTCAGCCTTACCACAGGATATGTACCCAAAGAGCAGTGTACAACAACAGTGGTCCTTCTCAACAAAGGTGTTGCCTGAATGGATACTGCAAACTACCACCCCAGAATCCTGACAAGCTTGGTCTGCACAGCTATGGAAAGGATCAGCATGTACCGCAAACATAAAGATATTGGGGACCTACTGACACAGGACCCTACCCAGTGTGGCTTTCTTAAGTGCAGATCCTGCCCCTTAAACATGTTTGACTCATTTGAAACAGTCATTAAGGTCATTGATGAGAGCAATGTGGTCCACACACCGTAGCTGGATCTTGCAAAGGCTTCTATACAATACCCCATGTGTTCATTATAGATAAGCTCACCAGCTTAAATATAAACCCCTATGTCAGTAGAGGGGTTGCAAACCAGACCAAGGACAGAACTGACATGGTCAGACATGCTGCAGCCATGTCACACTACAAACCAGATATAACTGGCATCCCACAAGGCTTGGTCCTGGGACCTCCCTCGTTTGGTATATATGTCCCATAGGTACAGGCCAACATGGAAGGACTGTGTCTGAACAAGTTTGTAGAGGACTACAAACTGGCCACCATATCTGACCCTCCAGCTGACACAAGCATCCCACAAAAGGGCCACATAGAAACAGACAACTGGTGCCATAGCCATGTTAGCAAGCTAATTGCAGAAAAGTGTATAGTCAACCCCTGTGGATATACAGTAAGTGCCCACCAATTACCACATAGGTGTTAACCCATTAAGTACCTAACATGTAATGAGAGACCTGGGGACACAAGTTGATAGATATCCTGTATTGGACAAGCATGTGGCTGTAGTGGTTACAGAAACATGAAACTCAACAAAAGGAACCTGCACAAAAGTTACTTGTAAAAAATCAATCAAATAAGTGCAGAAATATGAAGAGGTTGGACCACTAGAACATATCCAAAGCGTTTATTGTAGCCACAAATGGAAAAAATACACGTAACTGCCAAACATGAACGCTTTTAAAATCCTTCCATGCGTTTTCGTCTATTCATTGACTTCATCAGATAAATACAAATATAAAATTCATCTACTCCACATATTTATAGTTTAAATCATTATTGTTGCAGCCAATGAAAATCATTATCTGATCAATTTCCCGCTAATTTGTTTAAAATAGTTAATTTAATACATAAAAATATTGTGTCGAAACTTAAAGTATTATATTTTATAACTTATGATTATTTAAAAAATCTTTGTAGTTAAAAACAGTTAAAAAACACTTATAAAAAAACCTTTATTTGTTTAAAACATCCATTTTCCTAAATATATAAAAATATACTTTAAATGAATTCCTGATGCCACCTAGTGGCTAGTTATATTATAGTTTTTATACCTCTTTCAAAGCTTAGCTGACCTTAGTTTTAACAAAGGTAAAATGGAAATAAATTCATTTAAACCCGGAAATTTCCCTGCTTCCATGGTCACTTGCCACCATAGTTCTCTAAACTCAATTCTTTCTTCCCAAGGACCACCCCTAATATCCTGTTGAATTTGTTCTAATACCATGAATTTATATTTATATTCTGTGCATATTTTACTGTGTTTATATAAGGCATTGCACTCTTTCTCCGTTGTTATTTCATATATGTGCTCATAGATCCTTCTCTTTAGCATTCTCTCAGTTTTTCCTATGTAGAAGGATCCACATTTTTTACAAGATGCCATATAAACTATTCCCTTGGATTCACAGTTATAATATTCCAAACTGTGAATCCATCTTGTTCTACTTTCCAAATAAAAAAAATATTATTTATTATATATGTACACTGACTACAATGCCCACATTTGCATGTACCTATTTTTTTCTATTATTATTAAGTTACTTTTTATTTTCTATAATGTTTCTAATACTTTGTGAATTCTTATATATTATTTTTCTAGGTATTATACACTGTCAATATCTGTGAAGGTTATAAATTTCTCCCATTCTGCCTTAAATATTTTTTTAATATAATTGTTTACTCCATTGTATTCCAATATTAAAGCTTGTTGGAATTCTTCTCCATGATCCTGATTATTGTTAATACTTTCCTTTTTGTTATTATCACTTGTTTTTTTATTGTTTTTATAAATAGGTGCAAATTTAGTTTCTCTTCCATCTTTGACTTCCTTCCTAATTAGTTTAATGAAGTCTAATGGATATCCCCTTTCTCCAAACATTTTCTCTAGTAATTCACATTCATCTTTAAAATCATTTTCTAAACTAGTCATACGACTACCCCTGGCGAATTGCCCTTTGACAATATTTCTTTTGCAATGAAGGAGATGTGCACTCTCAAAATGTAAGAATGAGTTACAAAATGTCTTTTTTCTATATATTTTTGTTTCCAATTCTTGCCCTACTTTGTATACTTGTAAATCCAAATATTGTAATTCATTTTCTGAGATTTTATGGGTAAATTTTAAAAAATTCATAGTATTACTCATATGTGTCAGGAATTCATAGAATCTATCTCTTCCTGCTGTCCATAGAAGTACTATATCATCTAAAAATCTATGGTACATGATCCAGCATGTCTTAAATTCAGAGTCCAAGATGTATTTTTCTTCCCAATTCGCTAGTATTAAATTGGCGTATGTTGGGGCACATGCTGCCACCATTGCTACGCCTTGTATTTGTTGAAAAAAATTCACCTTTGAAGTGAATAAAGTTATTTTTCAATATTAAACTCATCAACCAAATATTAACTAATTTTTCATTATGTGTCATCTCTTTATTTTCATATATTATTTCTTCCAACATTGCCATACCTTCAGTATAAGGAATACAGGAAAACAAATCTACAATATCTATGGTAATGAAAAGTAGATTGTCCCCACATATATGCTCTGGTATTTCTTTTAAAAAATCCCAGGAATCTTTTAATATACTTGGTTGTCTTGTCCACAAACTTTTTAATTTTGTATCCACATATTTAGCAAGGGTATATGATTTAGATCCCTCTGCTGATACTATAGGTCTGAGAGGTGGATCCCATTCATTTTTGTGGACTTTAGGTATACCAAATATAGTGGGGTTTCTTGGTTTGTCTACTTTTAAAAATTTGTAAGTATTATAATCAATAATTTCCTCTTGTAACATATAATTCAAATTGATATCAATTTTATTATAAGCTATATTCATTTCATTCATGGAAACCACTATATATTTAGTTTCATCCCATAGTATAGCATTCATTTTACTCTCATATGTGGTGTTATCCATAAAAACTATACCTCCCCCTTTATCTGGTTTCATGACTCTAATACCTTCGTTCCTTTTTATTTCATACATCAATTCACTCTCTTTTTTACTTAAATTCAATTTACATTTGGGTTCATTTTGCCACTTTCTTATCTCACTTTCAACCACCATATCCAGGTATTTATCTGATGAAGTCAATGAATAGACGAAAACGCATGGAAGGATTTTAAAAGCGTTCATGTTTGGCAGTTACGTGTATTTTTTCTGTTTGTGGCTACAAAAAACACTTTGGATATGTTCTAGTGGTCCAACTTCTTCGTATTTCTGCACTTATTTGATTGATTGGTTACAGAAACATACCATATACCCACCTAATCATGAAGGTTGTCAGATCTAGATAAGGGGAGGTCATTGTGGCTCTGCAGTCATCCTTCATCAGCGTTACAACTGACTACAATAGCCCCTGTGGGATGTACCTCAGCAGACACCTCCATCAACTGTAAAGTCCCCAAAAGTACCTCACCAGGAGTATCAAAGAGCTTGAACAGATGCCATTTGTTGCCTGATTAAACAAACTGCAGCTCCACACACTGCTATACTGCCCACCCAGAGGCACGCTGTGCCTGATGTATAAAGCCATGTCCAAGCTGGAATCAATGAACATGCTGCACGTTGTACAATCTGAATGGCAGTGAGCTATGCACATGAGAGACCTGAACCCCAGCACTGACATACATAGGACAAGCTGTACTGAATGCTTAAAAACCTCAGCTTTGGCCGGCTAAGAACTAGCTGTATTCAACTGGACGTATAAGAGAATTTAAGTACCTTTATCTGCACTTTTTTTTCAAAAAAATACAGTATTTAAATTGATTTTTAACTATGTGTTGCAGGAATATTAACTGAACTGGAAGTTTTGACTCTGCTCTTCAGTTAGTCCCACCCACCCTCCTTGTTTTTGTTTTGGTGTTAATCTTAGTGGCCTTGAAACTGCCCACCCTTCTTGTAAATTTGTGTTTGGATACTCCTTCTGGGCCCATCTCATTTGCTCACTCAACTGAGTGCAGTGAGATCATATTCTGATTTCAGGTACTCCTACTGTGTACAAAGAGAGCATCTGGGAAACAGAAAAAAAAATTAAGCTTGTTTCCTGCCTTTCCTGTTAAGTGGTATAGACTATTTGTAGGCTTCTGAGCCCCCAAGCCCTTCTGTGTTGGAGGGAAGCCTTCTAGCTTATTTTTTTTTTCTTATAAGTAGCCAGTTTTCTAGTTTCAGCACTCAAATCTGTTTCTTTGATCTCAGCACTTGTTCAGAAAAAAATAAATAAAAAATTTCATCTGCTTTTACTGTACTTGTGTTTCTACCTACTTTATTTTACTTTTGCATCATCTTAAAAGTACTCAATTGTATTTATTACTGCTTGGTGTAACTCATTCTAAGCCTTTTGGTTTAAACACTTGGGCTTCGGACCAGTTGTTTTGCACTGAGAGTGTTTGTGGTCTGCACTGTAGTGGCAGAACAGGTAGCTTACATCCTTCTAGGTTGGGAACTGCTGATTGAGGGCTCAGTGTCTGTTATTCTAAAAGTGTATTAATTCTGGTTTAGGCACTTGGGCTTTCAGGCCAGTTATTTTACATTAAGAGGGTTTGTGGTCTGCACTCTTGTGGGAGGAGAGGCTGGACTCTGCCCTTCTGAGCTGGGAATTTCTAGTTAAAGGCTTATAGTGCATGCATATCTGAACTGCTTCTTACTGAAGTTGGTGCACCTTGTTTGCTGTGGCATAGACTGGATTCGGGCCTGCTGGATCTAGCTTTGTTTGTGTAACTTGAGCACTAATCCAGGCATTCTCTAAAGTATTCAATTGTATTTATTACTGCTTGGTAGTAACTTGATTAAAGTGTAGCTATCATTCTAAGTCTTTTGGATTAAGCACTTGGGCTTCAGACCAGTTGTTTTACAATAGGAAGGATTGTGGCATGCACTGTGGTGGCAGGACGGGTAGCTTTCATCCTTCTAAGTTGGGAACTGCTGATTGAGAGCCCAGTGTCTGTTATTCTTAAAGTGTATTAGTTCTGGTTTAAGCACTTGGGCTTCAGGCCAGTTATTTTACATTAAGAAGGTTCGTGGTCTGCACTCTTGTGGGAGAAGAGGCTGGACTCTGCCCTTCTGAGCTGGGAATTTCTGGTTAAAGGTTTATAGTGCCTGAATATTTGAACTGTATCTTACTGAAATTGGTACACCTTGTTTGCTGTAGCATAGACTAGATCCAGGCCTGCTGAATCTAGCTTTATTTATATGCTTGTTGTTTGTTTGCTTGTTATTTCCCTGGAACGCTAATTCCACCTAATACGCGGCTTCTCAGCGCTTCTGTGGATCACTAGTGATATCTGCATTGCTTACTGTACTTATTTCCTTGTTACACTTGAAAGAAAGTTATTGTTTGTCATTTTTGCATTTAAGTTACCTGTAACACATTGCACTTAAGTTACCTGGCACTTGCTCGCTAAAGCAATTATATAAGTCAGCACTAAAAATTAAAAGCACTACACCCTCACTCCCCACTGGCCCTTGTTTTCAATTATTAAGGAATTCCCAATATTATTCTAGCATGTCCAAAGGTCAGTTGTCAATCTCCTCTCTGGTCCAGCTGGTGAATCTGGGAATCCTGAGGCAATGTTACAACTGCCTCATGTACACAGGCAACACTCTCCTCCTCCCAACAAATTCCAGCACATGTGAGAGATGCAACCATATAGCCAAACTGGAGGCTAAGCTCTCTCAACTCAGTACTGGCATAACCAGTCAGGAGGAGAAGGAAACCACACTCACTACAATTCCAGTCTCACATAGACCTACCACGACAGCAAACCAAACACATAATCACACAAAAACATACTCGGAGGCTCTAAATAAAGATCTGCCTAAGCAGCAGAGACCTCCAAAGCAGACACCCAAGCAACCGCTACCCCAAAACAAAACACGTGCAACACATATCTCACAAAGCCAGTGTGCCGAACATTCACAGCCCTTAAGACTAAACAACACACCTGATACACTTGTAATAGGGGACTCTATCGTCAGGCACACTGACGTCCCGCTCACCAGGCTGAACAAGGAGAGGGTCTAGGTGAACAGCCTGTCAGACGCTAGGATCCACCACATAACACAAGCACTCAGGTCACTCCAAGGCAAGTACAAATATGACTCAATCCATTGTCCATGTTGCTGGTGTGAATGACCTGAGATGTACCTCCCTGGACTACATGAAAAGAGACATAAAGGAGCTCTCTGAGCAGGTAGCCCAGGCCGGTATGACCCTGACCTTGAGTAGCATCTTACCCTCACCAAGAATGATGCCACAATACGAAGACAAGATGATCAATTTCAACAATTGGCTTAAGTACTGGTGTCATTCAAAGGGGATCCAATGCCTGTCAGCTTAGGATGATATGCTTGACAAGCCACGATGCTTCACTAGGGACGGCTTGCACCTGTCACCCCTGGGCTTTCGGATATTGGCAAAGGCTCTTGATACCCCCATAGTGCCTTTTTTAGGCAAGGCTCAAAAGACAAACCTACCTCCATAGGTATCACAAGGGATAAGAATACTAAGAGTAATGCTACTCAACGCCAGAAGTCTAAACCTCAAGATGCACGCACTCGAAACTCTCCTTAGCATGGAGAACATCGATATCTGTGCAGTAACAGAAACCTGGTTCAGGGCTCCCAAGAGCACCCCAGCGCTACCAGGTTATACCTCATACCATGCTTTTCAGCCCCAAAACTTGGACTGAACCACAAAAGGAGGGGGAGTATCGATATTCATCAAAGATACCCACACCTCCAGGTTGGTGGCAAAGCACGAAGCATCAGAGACTATCCATGTGCAACTAACAGTGGGTAAAACTGCCTTCCAGTTTATAGCCTGCTACAGACCACCCTCCCAAACCCAGGAACCCCACTCGGCCTTTCTGAGAACACTGGTAAATATGAAGGTCTCTCCAAACACCATTATATTGGGCGACTTCAACTACTCAAACATAGACTGGGAGCATTACTCTAGCTCCAACACCCTAGCCCAAAGGTTCCTAGAATTTATAAACTCAAATGCTATGGAACAACTTGTTACCACTCCCACAAGAGGGGAAAACATACTGGACCTGATCATCGCCAACATGGGGACTCTATGCTCCAGACCAGAAGTGTATCCCTCACTGGTAAGATCAGACCATAAACTAATCTCACTGGATATTCACATCCTGACCCCACCCCCTGCCCAGAAAACCACAGTGAAAAACTTCTCTAAAGCAAATTTCACACACCTCAAAACCGAGGTGGAATCCTTCAAAGCCCCCGGGCCTGTGGAAAATATGGCCCAGACCGCAGAATCCTTTATAAACGCATTCTATGAACACCTTCAGGAATGCATGGATCATGCGATCCCAAATAAAACCAAGACCTAATCCTCCAAAGGCAGACGTCCTGTCTGGTGGACCCCAGCCATAAACAAACTATACAATAGAAGGAGGAAGCTTCTAAATGACAGAGCAAAATCCCAAAAAGGGAAGGCATCACTGATCAGTATTAGAAAAAAACTACGGGCACTCATAAAATTGTCTAAGGCCAGCTTTGAGAGAAAAATTGCACAGGACACTAAGGATAATCACAAGGCTTTCTTTAGTTATGTTAGGAACCTGGGTGGTAATTCCCAGATATGCTCAGAATTAGTCCAAAATGACAAAAAATACATTGAACCCACAGACATTGCCAACATCCTAGCTGACAGGTTCAGCACAAACTTCTCCCCCCCCCCCCACCAAAAGGGCAAATATCTATCCCAGCAGAGTGCTTCCCCCCTGACATCTCAGATGCTCAGGTAAGAGCCCTCTCCAAAGCAAAAAACACAGCATCAATGGGACCAGACGGTGTCCCGGGCTGCATCCTATATGAACTCCAAGAAGAGCTAAACCCAAACATAAAACTACTGTTCAATCTCAGCCTTACTACAGGATATGTGCCCAAAGAGTGGCGTACAGCAACAGTGGTCCCTCTCCATAAAGGTGGTGCCTCAACGGATCCTGGAAACTATCGCCCCATAAGCCTGACTAGCTTGGTCTGAAAAGCTATGGAAAGGATCATCATGGACCTCATAAATAAAGATATTGGGGACCTACAGACACTGGATCCTACCCAGTTCGGCTTTGTTAAGGGCAGATCCTGCCTCTTAAACCTGGTTGATTTCTTTGAAACATTCACCAAGGCCATTGATGAGGGGAAGGTGGTCCACACAGCCTACCTGGACCTCGCAAAAGCCTTCGATACAATACCCCACTCGGGCATTATAGATAAGCTCACCAGCTTAAATATAAACCCCTATGTCACTAGATTGATTGCAAACTGGCTCAAGGACAGAACCCACATGGTTAGAATTGCTGGAGCCATGTCAGACTCCAAACCAGTTACAAGTGGTGTCCCACAAGGCTCAGTCCTGGGACCTCTCTTGTTTGGTATATATTTCTCGGAGGTACAGGCCAACATGGAAGGACTGTGGCTGACCAAGTTTGCAGATGACTGCAAACTGGGCGCCATAATCGACTCTCCAGCCGACACAAGCATCCTCCAAAAGGGCCTCATAGAAACAGACAACTGGTGCCAGAGCCATGGCCTCAAGCTAAATGCCAAAAAGTGTATAGTCATCCCCTTTGGCAAAAACAAAGTGCCCACAAATTACCACATAGGTGGTAATCCATTAAGTACAGAAGAAGTGATTAGGGACCTGGGGACCCAAGTTGATAGCAATCTCCCATTTGACAACCACGTGGCCAAAGTGGTTAGAAAAACATTTTTTATAGCCCAACTAATCATGAAGGGATTCACATCTAGATCAGGGGAGGTCATCGTGCCTCTTTACTCATCCCTCATCAGGCCCATAATTGAGTACAATGCCCCTTTTGGGATGTACCTTACCAGACACCTGCAGCAACTGGAAAGACCCCAAAAGTACCTCACCAAGAGGATCAAAGGGCTCAAACAGATGCCATATGCTGCCCGGTTAAAGAAACTCCAGCTCTACTCAGTGGCATACCGCCTGTTCAGAGGCAATCTGTGCCTGACGTATAAAGCCATGTCCAACCCGGAATTAATGGACATGCTGCACCTCAGAAAATCCAAATCCCATCGAGCTACGCGCTCGAGAGACTTGAACCTCAGCAGTGAAATAAATAGGACATGCTGGAGGAACAGATTCATAACCCAGAGGCTCCCTTCACTCTGGAATAAAATCCCAGTCCAGGTTAGGCAGAGTCCCTCATTGACTCTCTTCAAGAGGAATCTTGATGAGTGGATGGGAGATCGTAGGTTTACCCTGGGTATCACTTCTGTGTCACTGTTAGACAGAGGCACAGTATACTAACCTCGAAAAGGGCATAGCAAAATAAATTTAAAATGGGTGGCGAAAGCCAAACACATTCTGGCTAGGCTTATAAATGCCCTAGGGCAGATAGCCTAGTATGAACCTATGAACCTATGAACCTATGAATGATCCATAACACAGAAGCCACCCCCACTCTTGAGTAAACTCCCAGTACAGGTTAGCCAGAGAGTCACTCATCGACTCTCCTCAACAGGAATCTTGATGAGTGGATGGGAGATGGTAGGTTTACCCTGGGTATCACTGTTATGTCATGGGTAGACGGAGGCACAGTATACTAACCATGACATATGTCATGGCAAACTCCACTTACAATGTGTGTCGAAGGACAAGCACACTCTCTGACTAGCATTAGAAATGGCCTAGGGCACATCGCTAGTGTTTGCCAATGTCCACCTATGTTGTGGAATACACTACCAATGTTGGACAAGCCTGGTTTAAGTAGTTCATATCTGAACATAATGCAACATGGTCAGATGTGCACAACTGGCCCCTAACCAGTCTGTTGTGCTCACTATGAAAATGTGAAGCAGTGATAGGACTAAAGCCCAGGATACTGTCCACCACAGTGAAAGTACTGAACCAGTACACTATATGGTACTACAGTGTTAGGTCAGTATGAAAGGATGTTGACAACTGTATGCAAAGTATCCCATGCAAACGCTGCAGGCACAGTATAATCCCTGTTGTGTTCAGACACAAAGCAGTTGGACAGTAAGTACACAACATGACACACAACACACAACCATAAACGTGAGATATTGTTGAAGTTCACACTCATCCACAAATGTGGTGGGCTGCAGAGTTCAACATATGGAAAGCTCACACTGGGCATGCTTGCATACTTTGATAAATGAGACATATGTCAGACAACATGCCATGGAAAGCCTGAACTGGGCATGCTCACACACACAGGCCAAATCTCAATTTAGCAGTTGGCCACACATATCTGGTATTTGTACGTGTTATTCCAGGAACCAACCACATTACAGCAATCTGCCCAGTGCACACAGTTAAATTCCTACAGAGACATAAGTGATATAGTGGATCCCTCTCATATTCAAACATCTTCCACAGATACACAAGTTGTTCATAGAAACGGGGAATGCTATGGCAATAAAGACCTGCAAACAGTCTATCAGCAACAAATATTGTGCATCTGACAATTAAACATATGGGTGTAGAGGTCATCACTAGGCTGTTTGCCCTAGGGAATGACAGCTTAGCCAGAGTGTGCTTGGCGTCTGCCTCCCCAGTACAGTAGGCTACTGTGCCACTGTAAAGTAGGTCACATAAGGCACCGTGTGAGGCTAGTGTGCTGTGCCTCCATCAAGCAGGGACACAGTGGAGATCCCAGGGGTTGAATTTGCTAAGCCACATCCATGTTGTTGGTGTGTGCTGGAAGAGGGTTGGTGAGGACCTCTAACAGTAAGTGGGCATAAATAATAGACTGAGGGGAGCCTTATCTGCATTGTCTGGACAATTTCACTGTCAACACTTTGTCGTGATGATTATGAGGGATTGAAGTGTCGTGCCAGTACTGTTCAGAGATGTCCTCCCTCTGTGGGCCACTGCTCTGCAATGTATTAGCTCACTCTGTCTGTTGGACAGACACAAGTGTAAAGTCTGCTTTTGATAAATACACTTTGTTTGCAGTGACAACCTTGCCTGGGGTTGGGGATGGGATATGGATGTCCAGGGAAAGGTGGGTATGGTCAGATATCAACAATGGTGGTCTACCGCTGGTGTGGAACATTGAGTACCCATGTTGCAGATGGTCAGGTGCAATATGTATTCCCCCTTGTGGCTGTGGTGAGTGATTCTGCCATAGCACATGGACTCACAAATTGTAGTGGCTGTAGGGTAATGTTGTAGAGGCCTGAGTAGTTCCCACACACAATATACCTGTACCTGACCTTAACAACTAGAATGGTGTATGTGAACACCTGCATATCTTGGCACTGTTCCCAGGGAAGCAAAGTGTGTGTCCTGGATGTAGGAGGGGTGGTCCAAACTGGTTGTGTTGTGTGTTACAGGTCCTGTGGTCACGAAGCATGGTATAGAACATAACCTGCCAGCGCTGATGTGCATATCTGACCCTGAAGTAGGTGGCTGCAAATACATATATATGCTATCCCCCCACCTGACAGGTAGTACTAGATGTACATACCTCTGTAGAAATAATGATGTCAGCACCCTATAAATACTGCAGGTGCAGGACAGATGCCCAGTAATTCGGATAGTGTGCTTTGCTAATGCGTCTTCCTCAAGTGTCATAATATAGTTAGGTAGGGGTTTGAATCCTGCAAATGCTCAGTGTGTGTGGGCGAGAGGGGTTGGTGTGTGTGCAATTCTGTGTGAGGGAAATGTCCATTTTGGCAACTGGGAAAACACACTACAGGATGCACATTCCCCTTTCTAAACACTGATTATGTCAGCACCCTATAAGTACAGCAGGAGAAGGGAAACCTTCCAGTAATGTGAATAGTGCCCTCTGCTAATGCATCTGTCTCGAGTGTTATAACATAGTTAGGTAGGGGTTTGAATCCTGCAAATGCTCAGTGTGTGTGTAGAGGGGGATAGTGTGTGTGCAATTCTGTATGAAAGAAATGTCCCTTTTGGCAACTAGGAGAACACACTACAGGATGCATATTTCCCTTTCTAAACACTGATAATGTCAGCACCCTATAAGTACAGCAGGAGAAGGGAAACCTCCCAGTAATGTGAATAGTGCCCTCTGCTAATGTGTCCGTCTCGAGTGTCATAATATAGTTAGGTAGGGGTTTGAATCCTGCAAATGCTCGGTGTGTGTGTGTGTGTGTGTGTGTGTGTGTGTGTGTGTAGGGGAATAGTGTGTGTGCATTTCTGTATGAAAAAAATGTCCCATTTGGCAACTAGGAGAACACAATACAGGATGCCCATTCCTCTTTCTAAATACTGATAATGTCAGCACCCTATAAGAACAGCAGGAGAAGGAAAACCTCCCAATAATGCCAATAGTGCGCTCTGCTAATGCGTCCGTCTCAAGTGTCATAACATAGTTAGGTAGGGGTTTGAATCCTGCAAATGCTCAGTGTGTGTGTAGAGGGGGATAGTGTGTGTCCAATTCTGTATGAAAGAAATGTCCCTTTTGGCAACTAGGAGAACACACTACAGGATGCACATTCCCCTTTCTAAACACTGATGATGTCAGCACCCTATAAGTACAGCAGGTGAAGGGAAACCTCACAGTAATGCGAATAGCGCGCTCTGCTAATGCATTCGTCTCGAGTGTCATAACATAGTTAGGTAGGGGGTTGAATCCTGCAAATGCTCAGTGTGCGTGTGGAGGGGGACAGTGTGTGTGCAATTCTGTATGAAAGAAATGCCCCTTTTGGCAACTAGGAGAACACACTACAGGATGCACATTCCCCTTTCTAAACACTGATGATGTCAGCACCCTATAAGTACAGCAGGATAAGGGAAACCTCCCAGTAATGTGAATAGTGCCCTCTGCTAATGTGTCCGTCTTGAGTGTCATAATATAGTTAGGTAGGGGTTTGGATCCTGCAAATGCTCAGTGTGTGTGTGTGTGTGTGTGTGTGTGTGTGTGTGTGTGTGTGTGTGTGTGAGTGTGTGTGTGTGTGTGTGTGTGTGGAGGGGAATAGTGTGTGTGCATTTCTGTATGAAAAAAATGTCCCGTTTGACAACTAGGAGAACACAATACAGGATGCCCATTCCTCTTTCTAAATATTGATAATGTCAGCACTCTATAAGTACAGCAGGAGAAGGGAAACCTCCCAGTAATGCAAATAGCACACTCTGCTAATGCGTCTGTCTCAAGTGTCATAACATAGTTAGGTAGGGGTTTGAATCCTGTAAATGGTAAGTGTGTAAGGGGGATGGAAGTAGGGTGTGTGCAATTACATGTGTGAGAGAACTGACCCTTCTGGCAACCAGTACAACACACCAGCTGCTGCATATTCCAATCTCTACACAGAGATGATGTCAGCACCCTACAAGTACAGCAGAAGAGGGCAAATCTCCCAGTAATGCAAATAGCATGCTCTGCTACTGCATCTCTCACTACTGTCATAGCACAGTTAGTTATGGCTTTGAATTCCACACATGCCACGTGTGTTTTTGTCACACAGAATGCCCATGTGTGTGGGTTGTTCACAATAATGCATGACATCGATTAAACCAGTAATGGCAATGGACACAGATTATGTATGTGTGTGCCAAATACACATATGTACCTGTGACCTTCAATAGTTCCCATGTCTGACGCCTGCCACATGTGAATACATGGCAGTTGCACTGGATAACATTATGACTGTGGTCTTCTGTGCGGGTGCTGCATGTGGTATGTGTATATACAGTGTGAGTTGTATATGGTATCATCCTAGCAGCGAGGGATACACATCTGGTCAGGGGCATATAGTCTACATGTTGTTGATGAACAGGTGCTGCATGTTTTCACCTGTTGTGGGAGTGGTAACAAGTTGTTCCATAGCAATGCAGTGACTACATGCTAGGAACCTTTCTGCTACGGTTTTGCAGCTACAGTAATTCATCAGCATTCAGTAATACGTCAGCATTCCTGGTGAGGGTATGATGTCAACCAAGGTCAGGGTCATACCAGCCTGTGCCACATGCTCAGAGATCCTTTCTATGTTCCCTATCATGTAGTCCAGGGAGGTACATCACAGGTCAGCCATAGTGGCATGGACAATGACTGAGTCATATGTGTCCATGCCTCTGACTGACCTGTATGCTTGTGTTATGTGGTGGACCATAGTGCCCCACGGGCATATCACTGTGACCTTCACCTTGTCCAGCCTGGTGAGCGGGACCTCACTGTACCAGACAATAAAGGTACCTAACACAACTGTAGCAGGTGTGTTGTCTAGCCGTACAGGCTGTGACTGTTTGGCACACAGGATTTGTGTGCTATGTGTTGCATGTGCTGTGTTCCGGCTTAACGTATGCCTGTGTGCCAGCTGCAGAGGTGTCTGCTGCTCAGGCAGGATGCTATTCTGAGGCTCCACGAATGGCCCAGTGTATTCACGTGTTTGGATTGCTGTCAGTGTTGGTCTGCATCAGACTGGTATTGTAGTCACTGTAGTATTTCATGCCACCTGACAGGTTATGCCAGTACTGGGTTCAGAGTGCTT
This sequence comes from Protopterus annectens, assembly GCF_019279795.1. Lineage (NCBI taxonomy): Eukaryota > Metazoa > Chordata > Ceratodontiformes > Protopteridae > Protopterus > Protopterus annectens. Next base: position 49,314,818 of record NC_056734.1, read on the forward strand.
AGTCCCCAGTTTGGCTATGTCCTTGCATCTCATACATGTGTTGTACGTCCATGTGTAGGGGAGAGGGTTGACTGTGTACATGTGGTAGCTGTGACATTGCCACATGACCCACATATTCCACAACTGTACCATAGAGGTGACTGACAAGTGACCTTTGCACATGCTACCATAGTATTGTGATTGCCATGGTGATTAACAGCACATAGGGCCAATGGGGAACAAGGTACAGAAAGTGAGTATGTGAGGGTGTAGTGCCTGTGATCAGTTAGCACTAGCATATATGACTGCTCACGTGGACAAATGCCAGGTAAGTCATATGCAATGTGTCACAGGCAACGTACATGTGAACAGGACAAACAGTGACGTTCTGTCAAGTGAGACATGGACATACATATAGTAAGCTATGCAGATGTCACTAGGAGCCCACAGAAGCGCTGTAACTCTGCATTGCAGGTGGGATCAGTATTCCAGGGTAACTGCAAGCAAACATGCATGCAAACAAAGCTACAGTAAGCAGGGCTGCATGTAGTCCATTGTACAACAAACAAGCTGCACCACTTCCAGTAGGTAACTGCAAATATGCAGGCACTATACACATGTACATGGAAATATACAGGTCAGATGGCTAGGGTCCAGTCTCAGCGCATACAAGTGTACAGACCATGTACCATCAGGATGTACAATAACTGAATGGAAACCCAGGTGCTCATACCTGCAGTAATACACATGTCAAATAACAGACACTGAGCCTTCACTCAGTGGTTCCATACTTAGTAGGATGTATGCTACCTGTCCTGCCACCACAATATCCCTGACATTTATGGGGACTCTCCCTCCTGTGAAAGTTAGTTTTGTGTGTTGGGGCTGTCTAGCATGGTATGAGATGTGAGCTTGCAGTGCTAGGGTGCTCCTGTGTGTCCTGTACCAGTCGTGTAGTACTGCACACATATCAACATCCTCAAACATCCGCATTGCAGAGTCCAGTGTGGGCAACATGCCACTTGCAGTTTACATGTCCATCATTGCGTATTACTACTTTCATTACCTTATCCCCTGTGCTACCTATGTATGTAGTCTTCTATTGACATCCTTACCACCAGTATGCCAACATGTGCAGATGATACACTATGGTACTTACCATGGGTGTAGACAACAGCACAAGACAATCATACCCTTACTGCATCAGGCGTGCTGGGATATACCCACAATTATATCAGCACACAGTACTGTTAACAACATGATACTATTACTACATGTCTATGTAGTCACCCTGTGCATCAGCAAGATGTTAACCTGTACCTGCACTGATGTTACAGATAGCAGGAGGTGGCACAGTTTCATCATATGCACAGGGTGTGAACTTGGTATGCCTGAGTCTGCCACTGATACCACCAATTGACATGTATGTGTATGTGTGTTGGTGAGGGACAGCAGTACAAGGTGGGGAAATGTTGATGCAGTGTGTGTGTGTATGCGGTAGCCCTAGGTGTTGTCAATTCGCATGTGTGTATGGATGCACACAGTTCCACCTCATGGCTGCCATATACCAGTGTTTGTGGACAGCCACAGACTGTACCTGCCAGGTCATACAGATCAGTGTCTCTGGCCACGGACACGGTACCTGTGCCTTGCAGGGGTGCTATGGACCGTATCCGGTACCAATCCAGACTGGGTACTGTCATCAGAAGCAGGTGTTCATTGACTGGACACAGATCCCTGTTCGGCCTGTCCAGAGCCACGTGCAAGTGGTCTCCTGGGGCGGTCTGATGACAGCACAGACCCAGCATTGCTGGGGCTGCTGCTGGCACTATGGGGGGCGGCCGTGGCCCTGTTGTTGTCCGCGATGACTGCCAGCTGCTGCTGTTGCTGGCATACGCCCACGTCGACACCTCAACCGTCCACCATTGCCCTGGCTCATGGACATGTAGTTGTGGAACCGATCTAATATGTCCCCACAACGTCTGTCTATGACATCGGTGAAATTACGGATGGTAGCCGCAATGTCACGCATACTGTCAGTCATGGCTGTGCGACATGCTGTCAGCTCCCTCAGACCCTGTCTGGTGTACCATTCCATATGTGACTGTGCCTGCAAGACAGCCCAAAACATAACTGAGGTTGTAAGACCTCTGTGGGCACGTCTGACAGGGGCAGTATGCCCACGGATGCTCCCACGAGAACACCTGGACATCTGTCTGTGTAGTGCCATCTCAGGGCCATGCCCATGGCTGATGTGTGGGGAAGTATGTGCCACAGATACCACATTACCCTGGTCAATGCCCACTGTATCCTGTCCATAACCTAGGGACATTAGTGACAAAGGGTGTATTGGCAGGATGACTGTGCACATTGATGGGGTTGACAGCTGTGTACTGTCAATTGGCTGACCAATGACGGACCCTGGAATACCTTCCTGTGCCATTACACAGATGTCATCATTATCAGTACCCGTGGCACCTGATTCAGGTTCCCTGCTGCATGACACCAGAGCAGCACCAGAACCTGTGGGAGGGAAACAGGAAACACAGTTTACAATGTCTACACAATGTTACCAGTGATACACACATGCACACATGCACACATGCACACAAGCACACATGCACACGTGCACACGTGCACAGGTGCACAGGTGCACACATGCACACATGCACACATGCACAGGTGCACAGGTAAACACATGCACAGGTGCACACATGCACACATGCACAGGTGCACACATGCACACATGCACACAGTTGCACACATGCACACTTGCACACAGTTGCACACAGTTGCACACTTGCACACTACTCAGTATGTGAGATATCAACACACAGACACAGACACACCTGCATGCATACACAGAGCACTAAGTGAGCCTAATATTACTATTACTATCAAGACTATTAAAGGTATTGTTAATACACACTCACCAGCATGGATAGGCTGCATTGCTGTTACACCGGAGGGACCTGCAGAAGTGAGGAAATTAATGTCAGTGGGCACAAGTGTGCCATTGTTACTGAGTATAATACAGGTCAGTAGTAAAACAGTTGCCTTTCACAGGTCAGCTGCTGATATTGAGAATATCACACTTGCACATTAAATACTATGATGACAGCTACAAACCAAGGACACACCTCACACATGCATTAACTACCAGTGTACACAACAGTCAACTATACATATGGCATATTACCTGCACACTCGTAGTCTTGCTGCTGTGTGGCTCCAGCCTCCATCATAATGCAGGTCTGCTGCTGTTGTTGTTGTTGGCGGGCTGGAGCCACAACACTTATGAGTAGTCCCTCCAGTCTGGTGACTGGGGGATGTGTAGCCACCTCACCACCTGTGGCAACCTGTTGCCTGTGGATATCCGACGCACGCTGATGGACATTTCTGATTAAATCACTGCAGTGATGTCGTACCTGCTCATATGTCCTATTATGTGTGCCTATGTCATTTACCCGACTGACCAGGTCTTGCCACAGTGCAGCCCTCTCCTGCTGATTCTGGCTGGTGCGGGAAAAGAGTATTGCATAATCCCGCACCAGGCTCTGGTGTATTTCCTCATCCCCAGCTGCAGAGTACGCTGGATTGCGCTGGTGAGCCATGGTCCTGAAAAAGGAAATAACATGATATCAGCAAAATATGTCAGCAGAATTTGGCACACATACTACACATGCTACTTGACTGTTGTGATACAACATATCTCACATATATAGCATCTGTCTGTCTATTGATGGATACACATGTAAATGGCCAGGTATCAGTGCTCAGCCAACAACTGTGCAACAGTACCTGGCACACTCCATATGACATACTACCAAACCCCAGCAGTCAGAACACTGATTCAGGTCCAAAGCACCTCCTCACTCTGGGGGTTTGTATCGAGGTACTGTATGGGGTACATCGTCAACTACTGTGTGCTGACCACAAACTAATTGCCCTGGATATACATATCCCACCTCCACCACCAGCACAAACGACTACAGTGAATAACATTTCAAATGCAAACTTTACACTTTGTAACACTGACATGGTATCCTTTAAGCCCACTGGGCCAGTGGAAGACACAACCCACAATGCTGACCCCTTCACAAATGATTTCTATGGACATCTCCGAGAATGCATGGATCATGCAATCCCATATAAGACCAAGACACTCTCCACAAAGGGAAAGCATCCTGTCTGGTGGACCCCAGCCATAGACAGATTGTATAACAAAAGATAGATGCTACTGCAAGACAGAGCATAATTCCATAAAGGGAAGGCATGTCTGATCAGCACTAGTAAGGAGCTATTTCCTCTCATACAAACATCCATGGGCAACTTTGAGAGGGAAATCAATGGGGACACTACAGATAACCATGAGGCCTTCTTCGGTTATGTTAGCAACCTGGTCAGAAACCCTCCAATATGCTCATAGTTAGTACACAACAACAAATAATTCACTGAACCCACAGATATTGGCAACATTGTGGCAGACAGGTTCAGTGCAAGTTTCCCCCCTCTCCCCCAAACTAAGACATACTTATCCCAGCTGACTGTAACCTCCCTGTCATCACAGATGTCCAGGTGAGAGCCACCCTCAGAAAAGCAGAAAACACAGCATCAATGGGACCTGATGGTATCCCCGGTTGCATGCTACATGAACTCCAAGAGGAGCTAAACACACATATAGAAGTGCTATGTAACACTAGCCTGACTACAGGATATGTACCTGTACACTGGCGTACAGCAGCAGTGGTTCCACTCCACGAAGGAGGCACCTCTACATACCAATACAATACAACACAATACAATACATTACAATAAAATACAGTACAATATGATATTGCCCCTGGGATTACAGCAGCATACTGTTCTGCTACCCTGACCATTGTGACACATGTGATGTGATGGTACCTGCTCCTGTCAAACAGTTACACAGGGTGACTCATTTGGCATATTACCTATCTGACTAACATTCAGCAGGGGTATGTGTGACATGTACTCATGGGGAGTCTTGCTTCTTAATGCTGTGTGGTTTATTGCAGGGTATGTCTTATCTGTGGGTAGAGACCTGTACCTCCACCATGTGCTCTCTACTGCAGTGTCACGGACAACACACAGCAGTCATTTAGGTTGTGGATGGTGTGAGGTGTTACTATGGTTGTTGGACATCTGTCATGGGTGTGACTTAAGTATGTAAATCAAGGAGTGGTAACCTCTATGTGGGTAGTATGTGTGTACTCTGTGGTGTTGTCAGTCACTGTGCATTGGTAATGTGTTTGAGTGCATTGTCACAGTGTTGTACATGTCACTGTGTCCTTCTCCATATCTGTAGCTGTCATGTGAGGTAAATACCATGGCAGCCATTGTGTGGTGTGGAGGGGTACACTGACCTACATGTCCGTAGCTGACACACCATGTCTGCTGACACATACCATGTGCAGGTATTCCAGGAATAGTGTGCCACTGTGACTATCATTGGGGGGACTATTGTACACATTTATGACCCTGTTCACCCCTGACACATGCAGTGGTGGGCAGCCAATCACATATCTGGTGGTTACTGGTGTAGGTGATTTGAAATGGGGTATGGTACTCCAGTTTTCACAATGGTGTTCACTCCATGCCTTTGTCACCAGGCACCTGTTGCAATACATCTGTACACATGTGCCTCACTCAGAATATATATACATCTCCCTCTCTCTCTCTCTCTATATATATATATATATATATATATATATATATATATATATATATATATATATATATATATATATATATATATATATATGTCTCTCTCTCTCTCTCTCTCTCTATATATATATATATATATATATATATATATATATATGTCTGTATACATATACACATATATATATATTGATGTACATATATTGCTATAGATATGGAGGGGGGGTGTGACAGAGAGGGGGTGAGAGTGACAGAGTGGGTGGGACAGGGGGAGTGTGAGATCATCATATACAGTCATATCTGTAGATAGTCAGATCTGTCTGTCTATGTATATGTATCATATGTACATATATCTATATCTGTATGTGTGTATTACATATATATGTTTCTACATATTCTATCTATCTACATAGGTTCATAGGTTCATAGGTTCATAGGTTTATACTAGGCTATCTGCCCTAAGGCATTTATAAGCCTAGCCCAAAGTTTTGTGGCTTACGCCACCCCTTATGTTAAAAAATATTGTGCCCATTAGTTTGTTTTGCCTCTGTCCAGCAGTGACACAGAGATGATTCCCGGGGTAAACCTACGATCTCCCATCCACCGGTCAAGATTTCTCTTGAACAGAGCCAGCGAGGTGCTCTGCCTCACATGGACCGGGATTTTATTCCACAGCATAGGGAGTCTCTGAGTGACAAATCTATCCCTCCAGCATGTCTTATTTATATCCGTGCTAAGGTTTAAGTCGCTTGCTCTAGTGGATCTGGTAGATTTGGATTTTTTGAGGTGGAGCATGTCCATTAATTCCGGGTTGGTCATGGCCTTGTATGTCAGGCACAGGTCACCTCTGAGCAGACGGTATGCGACTGAATAGAGCTGGAGTTTCTTCAGTCTGGCAGCATATGACAGATTTTGGAATCCCTTTATCCTTTTGGTGAGGAACTTTTGGGGTCTCTCCAATTGCTGCAGGTGTCGGGTGAGATACATCCCGAATGAGGCATTGTACTCGATCATTGGTCTGATAAGTGAAAAGTACAGGGTAACAATGACCTCACTTGATCTGGATGTGAATCCCTTCATGATCAGGTGGGCAATGTAGAAGGTCTTTCTAACCACTTTAGCAATGTGAGTGTCAAAAGAAAGGCCACTGTCAACCTGGGTCCCCAGGTCCCTGATAACCTCTTCTGTGCTTAGTGGATTGCCACCTATATGGTAGCTTGGGTTACCTTGTTTTTCCGAAGGGTATGACTATACATTTTTGGCATTTAACTTCAGGCCATGGCTCTGGCACCAGCTATCAGTTTCCGTGAGACCCCTCTGAAGGATATCTGTGTCCGATGTACTTTCCACTATGGCCAGTTTGCAGTCATCTGCAAACTTTGTCAGCCATAGTCCTCCTATGTTTGCCTGTACTTCTGAGAAGTAGATGCCGAACAACAGGGGCCAAGGACTGAGCCTGTGGGACACCACTTGTGACCGGCTTGGAGTCTGACATGGTGCCAGCAACTCTGACCCTGTGGGTTCTGTCCTTTAGCCAGTTTGCAACCCATCTTGTGACATATGGGTTTACATTTAAGCTGGTAAGTTTCTCTATAATACCTGAGTGGGGTATTGTGTCGAAAGCTTTTGCAAGGTCAAGGTAGGCTGTATGGACTGCCTTTCCCTCATCAATGGCCTTGATGACTGTTTCGAAGAAGTTGACCAAGTTCAAAAGGCATGATCTGCCCTTGACAAAGCCAAACTGGGTCGGGTCCAATGTCTGCAAGATCCCTATGTCTTTGTTTATGAGTTCCATTATGATCCTCTCCATAGCTTTGCAGACCAGGCTTGTTAAGCTTATGGGGCGTAATTACCAGGGTCCGTAGAGGCACCGCCTTTGTGGAGTGGGACCACAGTTGCCGTACGCCACTCCTTGGGCACGTATCCTGTGGTAAGGCTAAGATTAAACAGCTGTCTTATGTGCGGGTTTAGTTCCTCATTGAGTTCGTGTAGCACACAGCCGGGGACACCATCCGGTCCCATTGATGCTGTGTTTTTAGCTTTAGAGAGAGCAGCTTTTACCTGCGTATTTGAGATGTCTGGGAGGCTACACTCCGCTGGGATAGTTATCTCTCCTTTTGGGGGGGAGAGGGGGGTGAAGTTTGCACTGAACCTGTCCGCCAGTATGTTAGCAATGTCTGTGGGTTCAATGATTTTTGTATCATTTTGGACTAATTCTGAGCATATCTGGGAGATTCCACCCAGGTTTCTAACATAGCTGAAGAAGGCCTTATGATTGTCTTTTGAATCTATGGCAATTTTTCTCTCAAAGTTGGCCTTGGATGATTTTGTGAGTGCTCGTATTTTTTTACTAATAATGATCAAGGGTGTCTTCTCTTTTATGGATTTTGCTCTATCATGTAACAGCTTTCTCCTCTTATTGTAAAGTTTGTTTATGGCTGGGGTCCACCAGACTGGACGTTTGCCCTTGGTGGAAAGAGTCTTGGTTTTATTAGGGATTGCCTGATCCATGCAGTCCTGGAGGTGTTCAGAGAAGGCATTTGTAAGGGCTTCCTGAGCTTGGGCTGTGGTTTCCACTGGCTCCGGGGCCTTGAAGGATACCACACCAGTCTTGAGTAGTGTGAAGTTTGCTTTAGAGAAGTTCTTCACTGTGGTCTTTTTTGTTTGGCGTGGGGGCGGGATGTGAATTTCCAGTGAGATTAGTGTATGATCTGATCTCACCAATGAGGATATACTTCGTGTGGAGCATTTTGTCCCCATGTTTGTGATGATGAGATCTAGTATATTTTCTCCTCTTGTGGAACGGTGACTAGTTGTTCCATGGCATTTGAATTTATGAACTCCAGGAACCTTTGGGCTAAAAAGTTGGGGCTTGAGTAATGTTTCCAGTCTATATTCGGGTAGTTGAAGTCACCCAATATAATGGTGTTTGGAGATACATTTATACCCTCCAGTGTCTTCAGGAAGGCTGTGTGGGGTTCCTGAGTTTGAGAGGGTGGCCTGTAGCATGCTACAAATTGTAGAGCAGTTTTGCCTATGGTTAATTGCACCTGGATGGCTTCCGATGCTTCGTGCGTTGCCACCAACCTGGAGGTGTGGGTATCCTTGTTGAATATGGATACACCCCCTCCTTTTGTGGTGTGGTCCGGGTTTTGGGGCCGGAACGCATGATATGAGGTAAAACCTGATAGTGCTGGGGTGCTCTCAGGAGCCTTGAACCAGGTTTCAGTTACAGCACAGACATCTGTCTATGTATTCCTACATCTCTCTCTATGTATGTATACATATATGCATATTATATATATATATATATATATATATATATATATATATATATATATATATACATACATATATATATTGACATACATACGTATCCATATGATAGGTATATCAACATGTTTGTTTACAAAACTGTATACACACACTAACATACTGCTAAACATACATAACTGTGAAACCTACTTTGTACATTGCACTACAACCTACATTCAACCTACATTGATATGTGCACATAGATGCCCTCACATACATATGTATATACATCCTTCACTGATAGTTGCTGTATGTCCCCTGCCCTATGCACATCTTCATATACATATGGATACAGACCAATGACACATATGGAGGGTTCACAGTATGTAGACTTTTAAAGTATTACTTTACATTACCTGTGTTTGTCACAGCTGCTTGCGCTGCCATTTGGTTTGGTGTCCTGCTGCTCCAGTTGGCAGTTGGCAGCTTTCGAGTGGGTTTTGATGACTGGTTTTGTTTGTGGATGTTTTTTTTTTCTCTCTCTCTCGCTCTCTCTCTCTCTCTCTCTCTGTCTCTCCCTACCTCCACAGGGTGCAATGAAAGTATTGCATGTGTGGACTGGGAGTACAGCATGCTTTTGCAGGTATCTGCATATGTCCATGTGATGGCCTCTGCACCAATTGTTAGCCAGCATTTGCTAATTGCATGCAGCCAGTTGTGTACTGATTGCAGTTCTCACTGAAATTCCAGGTCAGTGCTATAAAAAGGCATGTGAGATAGGCATAGCCCTTTCAGAGTTTAAGGGCAGGGACCATGCTGGTATGCTGTGGACACTGTTCTGTGAGTGTAAAGGTTAGTATCTCTCTCATATTTCTGGCTGTGTTGTAGATTAACATTTCTCCATTCATTTCTCCAGTTTCCTGTACTAAGTGTTTATGTACACTGGCACCTAAGACTACTACTACTGTTAATGTGGGTGTGTGTGCTTTCCTGTGGGACATGTGGTGTAACTGGTATATAGCAGTGGCTCTTGCACTTTGTTGCTATGGCTTCAATATTTGCCCTTTACATTCACTACTTGTATGCCTGCTAGGTGTCTTGACTGTAGTGTGTTGTTGTGGCTTTCCTAATTTCCATGTACATTCACACCTTGGAATGCTTGCTATATCTGCTAGGGTGTTACTGCATGCAGTGTGGTCTGGCCATGGTGTGGGCCTTGACATCTATTAGGGTATTTGAGTATGCTGCTGAGCAGGCCGCAGAGACTCTCAAGTGCATCTTTTATCTGCCTCATGGAATGGTACATATCAGTGGGGTACACCCATTAAACTGTCTGGTATTCTGCAGTTGTGACTGTGGGGTAGCATGAGCATATGTATTACTACACTATTTCTGCCGTGCAAGTGGTGCATACTTTCCGTACTTCATAGTTACCATTGCATGTGTTGTAACACCTTTCTGCCTACTGTTTGTACATTTCACAGGGAGTCTGTGGGGCATCCCTGTAACTCAGTCACTGTTGCTATGTCTAGGCTCTTAACTATTCAAATATGGCAGTGTCAGACCTCTCATGTGTACAGATATTTGCAGGTTGTCCACATTTTTGCCTCATATTTTGGTCAATATCTCATAAACAGCTTTTTCTGGCAAATCACTCTGGGCTCAAGTCAGACTATAGTGATAAACATTTCAGTTTCAGACTTCATACCCTTCCAAACATCCAACAAAATGCAGAACCTGTTACTCTCTGAACTGTCTAAGTTTGTTGTAGCATTATTTGGAATGTGTCCCTGTTTTTGGCCCTTTGCTCCATTACTTAGTCTGGGTGTGTTACTGTAAGAGGTTGTGGGGTATGGGCAGTGATTATCCTGCTGTGAGTATGTGTGTGGCTTGCAAGGTGCTACAGTGACATTATTACCTACTAGGTAACAACTAGCATGGCTGTTTCTGTTCACACACTACTATTATAGAAATCCACTACATTTGACAGTAAATATACTTGACATGCTTTGCGTACTACACATCCTATATTCCCTTTACATTCATTCCTACTATTACATGATATATTTATTGTAGCACAATGTTCTTATATAACAGCCATGGCTTAGTGGTAAGTCATGCAGACTACTGTTTCCAAGGTCCTGGGTTCAGGACTGACAGTGGGATTTTATTTTGCTTTTGAGCAGACTACAGGCCTTGTCATTCAGAGTGACTAAGGCACTTTTAAGCAGTTGTAACCGGGTTAGCACTGGTTTGCGTGGAGCTCACGCATGCGCACTGGCATTCAGCTCCGCGCACACCCGCTTACAACTGCTTAAAAGTGCTTACTCTTGCGCTCACCCGCGCTATTTTCTTTGAATGAAATGAAAATGGGGAGACAGGAAAGTGGTGAAAAAGGGGTCAGAAAGAGGGTAAGACAGTAGGGAAACAAGCTCGGTTTTGCAGGAGGGATGTAGGTAAGACCCATAGCTTCCCATTTCTTCATCAGCAACAGCTGTGCATATGTTTGTAATTTGGTGAGACATTTGAAACCTTCCACCCCTGAGAGAGGTGTACGGACAACAATAATACTTGTACAGTCAATTGTAATTGACAGTTTCCATGTCCAGCAGACATGTGTGCGAAATGGGCAGCTATGTATGGGGCGTAATTTTCCTGTGGGTACAGAGTGCCCTTTTTTTTTTTTTTTTTTTTTTTTCAGGTGAGAGAGGTATGTCAGGTACGGGAAGTCGGTTTAGCTGGGGAGGTAGGTTGGGTAGGTTAACAGACAAGACAAAGAAGATGCATACAGGGGTGGTGTATGACATATGTGGGGGGGTTACACAATTGACGGGGACGGATGTTTGGATATCTAGAGCCCATGAGCCCACAGATGGCAACAGTGGAACTGATATCCCCACCCATGGGCAGTTGCCACTGTGCCTTCACAGCCCAGGACAGGGCTGTGCTGGGGGCTGTGTAGGCCGGGCAGCAGGCACGCCCGTTAGTTGTGCCACCTGTGCCTCAAGCTGGTGTAGGGGCCCAAAAACAGCTTCCCAGATCTCCCTATGCACCGCAGTTCGGACATTACGGAGGGTGAGTGGATGTTCTCCTCCGGCCACACTTGCAGATGGGGGACGAGCCCCATCCCCTGCAGCGTTTCCACCCACAGGTGGCACAGGGCCACCGGAGGAGGGTCCGGCCTGGGCACTACTGCCAGGTGCACTCGCCAGCTAAGGAGGGAGAGGTGGGTCTGCTGGAACCCGCCTTCCCTGTCATCCTATGTTTTGCATTATGTCATGACAGTTTGGGTTAGTAACGTACAATACCATTCGCAATTAGTTGTAACAGCATGCATTAGTATTCCCATTAACCAAACACCCAGATATTCAAACCATTGAACAGCAAGCATAACACATGCATATTTTGAACAGAAATACACAGTCCAACAACATGCAGGGTTGATTGATGGCAACAGACCATCAGGTTCGGATGTATGAACAGGGCAGATGCATCAACGTACATGCAAATATGTATGAACCAACAGGACAAATGTCCAGGGGTGTTAATTGTGATTGCACATACCAATTTCACGTGGAATGGATTATATGTGGTTATAGGGTAGGGTGAAGAAAATTTAATTAACAACTTCAAATACCAATACATATGCTGTACATTTCTAATAGCTGCAGATATATACACACTACAGTTCTGCCTACGGTTTCATATGTGATAACTACTTCAAGTTGGTGATAGCAATGTTACTGCTACATCAATATACATTTTCATTTTTATTCATACACATTCATATCTGGCTATGTTCAGCTACATCATCCTGCTACATTTGCTTTATATAGCTATAGACAACTGTGGATGTTTGGTATTTCAGACAACCATACTATCTGCATATTGCAGACTGAGAGCAACATATCCAGATTTTGGGCTACACATTCCAGCTGTGGTAACATTTTCAACACATTTTACAGTTTGGTTCTGCTTGTCACATTCATTTCATTCTGTACTGATTGCAGTATACTTTATTCAGGAGTTATTACTACTTTTTTGGTGGATTCATAACTCTTTCTCACACTCTCTCACTTGTTTTATTTTTACAATTCAGGATGGTACTTAATTCTAGGCTTTATTGACATGTTTTACCTGTAGTTATTACAATCCTTTCCAACAGTCTCACTTCTGTCATGTTTCTGTATTTCAACAGGGATATATTTCACACATGTGTTTTACTCAGCTTCTGCAGCTGTACTTTTCAGCCAGCTGCAGGTTATGTACTATTATATTACAGGTGGGACATCTTTATTTCAGACTTTATTTCAGACTTTTTCATTTTTCTGTTTGGATTACAGACTGCATCACACTTTTGTAATCAAGCAATACTTGCAAACCCTCTTACACTGTTACTTGCACATTTTATTACTTAATGACTACACTGCACTCTTTTGCTAACTGTCATACTTTTATATTTATTTACAGTTACAGGGAGAGGATTACTGACCTGCCTGGTGGTGCAATCGCACCAGCCTATCGCCATTGGCTCTAAGGTTCGCAGAACGGACACCTGCAGCTATAATATAAATAAAGTAATATTGGAATACACATCTCCATAATATCAGCTAGGTTAATTTCTTACATAAATAATTAGATGTAACTTACTCAGTAGTCGGGCGTTGGGCATTTGCCGGGCCTCCTGGATCCAACGGTTCAGTTGGTCCTGCTTGCATCTCTTCAGGTCCGCATGGTGGTGACGGACCTGCTCACCAGTCATTGGTATCCCTGTGGCACTGGTGAGATCATGGGCCAACCGGTCCCACGCCTCAGCCCTATATGCTCCCCACAGGACCTGGCCCTGCATGAGTTGGGCCTCATGATTGTGGACAAGGAGCCAAACCATATATTTGGACTCCTCAATGCCCCACCTCTGTGCTCGAAAGCAACTACCCTCACCTACACCTGACATTCTGGCTGCAAGTTGGTTCTACAATTAGTTATGCTGTGTATTCCCACCTATGGGGCTTATATATGCCGTTTTTCCCGCACTTATCTGTGATTGGCCATTTTGGAATTGTATCAGCTTCACAAAACCTGCTTTGTCATGCTCCTCTTTCTATTCATTCCTATATATTTGTTATTACTGCATTTCTAAGTGCAACTGTCATGGCTTAGTGGTTCAGTACCTTGACTATAGTGCATGGTATCCAGGGTTCGAACCTGGCCACTGCTTTTTATATTTTATGACTGTCTACACAGGCTAGGAGGTGTGTCTGTGTAAAGGCAGTTTTGTTACAGCTTGCTCAACGTTGCCCATCGGTTAGCTTGTTTGTGCGGCGCACAGCTCCGCGCAAACTGGGTACGCTGGTTTACGCATCATTTGGCTGTCAGCACGCATATTATGCTCAGCTCAGCTATGAGCACACAGTTTCAGCATGTTAAACCACTGCTCACCTACGGGCACTCATTTTACACCTGTTAAACCACTGCTCACCTTCGGGCAGATGCACTCAACTTGTTAAACTGTAGCTCAGCTATAGGCACATCTGACATTTTTTATTATTTTGTTATCTCACATTTCTTCAAAATAAATGGCCCATTTTATTACATTTTACATAAAATATAATTTTATATGTGTACATATATGTCAGGGACTTGTTCCGTGCTTATTTCACTAAAAATAAAAATTGATGTTGGGGGGGCTCGAACCATGACTGCCTGCTCTTCAGCCGATGTCTCTACTGCTATGCTATTGCTTCTTGGCTTACTTTGCATATGTAGTTCTTATATGCTTTTCCACTGACTGCTAACTGTGGCTAAGCTACGGGCACGCCCGCGCAAACGAGCGCACTCATGGGCAAGCATCTTTACAATTTTAAAAAAATATATAACATGTTCATTTATATATTTTATGTTCATAGTCTGTGGGGGCATGTGTTGTGTTGTGTTTATTCACATTTACACGGACTCTGTCATGGGGGTTTACTTTCGGGACTTTTACTCTTCTGGGGGCATGTCCGTTTGCAGGGCTCGGCCTACGGACACACCCCCTACTGTCTTCCATGGACCGTGTAAGCCATAGGTGTGATTCAGCATACCCTCATGCATATGCATGACATGCTGATGTCACACCGTTTAACTGCAGCCTCCGTGTAAGCCTTGTAACTCTTACACTGAGGCTTCGTGAATCCTGCCCATTACTTTTGCAAAATCAAATAATGTTCCGTTTTTGGACTTCCAGATACCCATAAGTGACTCAAGAATGTTGTTAAACATGTCATTTGAAGAATAGTTTTTGTACGTATGACAGTGCACCATGATAAGAGACATAAGAATGAATTAGTGTAGTAAAGCTGTATGTTTGTTTGGTGAAG
This sequence comes from Protopterus annectens, assembly GCF_019279795.1. Lineage (NCBI taxonomy): Eukaryota > Metazoa > Chordata > Ceratodontiformes > Protopteridae > Protopterus > Protopterus annectens. The sequence continues at coordinate 49,330,096 of NC_056734.1, forward strand.
TACTCACAATAATGTCTTTTAAATAAACCACTACATATCTTTTCTGACACATTTCTTCATATAGCAGAGCTTACTGGTATCAGCAGCTGAGGTACGCTCAATATCACTTCCACCTGCCATTAAAACAAATCTGTTTTTTTTCCTGTTCTTACAAAATACTCTTTTTAAAGTATCTACAGTGCATATCTATTTGCCAGGTTTATATTGTACTCATAAGTGATACTTCTGCATACTGAGAAGAATTATCTGAAGTATGCCAGGTGTATTAAATACAGCTTTCTTATAATAGATTGAAAGGGCCTGTTATCTGATTATGCCATGACAGTTTTGCCATACATGTAGCCAGAGAACTTTCAACTTCTGTATATAACAGGTAGCAATTTCTTTTCAATCAGTGCATATCTAGACTGAGCATGGCTCAGGGTCTTGGAGGTGGCGGAACCATATGCGACTTCTCTGCAGCAGTAATGCACCATGACCTGATTGACTGACATTAAAGCTCTCGGGTGACCATTTGTATGTCATCATAAAATATCAAGTTAGAGTCTGTGAGACAATTTGTTTCTGAGTACCTCTAAGCTTTTGTTTTGTTCTGGTGACCAATATTATGAGCTGGCATGCTCAAGATGCCGCCTAAGAAATACAGTAATAGATATATATCATCTTAAGAATAAACTGTGAAAGATGTCAGACTGTTCCTAAGAATATCATTAGGGCTGACTTGTCTTGTAATATCTGTATGTTCACAAAAGCATTTACAGTGAAAAGTCTACTAATGCATAAATTATCAGCAAAAGTAAAAATCTAGATTCAAGTAGACTGTTGTTGTGAGAAGGCAGAATCAAACAAAAAATAATTATGTACTCCTGGTAAAGAAACTGCAGTAGCTTCAAATGAACTGAGAATTGTCTGCAGCTGCCACAGTCTTAGGCTTCCATTTTTTTGAGTCTTTTAAATTAAGCCATTTTTCTCTCTGATATAATGATAATGGCATATAATGTTTTCTTTAATATTAATGAAGGGATAAACAGACATTTTAATGATCAGTAATCTGATATGCAAGCAATAATACCCAACAAGGTCGGCATTAATTGCCAATAGTGATCTGCCCAAAGGTGCTCTGGGCCCTGGCAGAAGGGAGTGTTGTCTTTGGAAGATGCAAAATTGCCCAAAACCACAGTTCTGGTGGGTATTACGATTCTTACAGAATACTGTTTTTGAAATATTTCTGTGTAAGAGTTCAGCTGTCTCATATAATAATATGCGCACATGCACACACACTTACATACATAGCCCCCAACACACACACACACACACACACACACACACACACACACACACACACACACACACACACACACACACACACACACACAAACACACACACACACAAGCATTTTTGTTAAGAAGAAATTTGGCTTCAGGTATTAATTCGCCTTTGTTTATGGGCTACATTATATAGACAAGAGTATGATTTTAAAGCTTTTATTTGCATGCATCTGACTCTAAACAAGTCATTTATCTACCTCAAAGGTTAAATCTGGAAAAATGATAACATTCTCTTAAAGACTAAAAAGTTAAAAATTAAACAAAAAACAAATGTAAAATAAAAATATTACAAACACATTTTCCTTTTCCATAACATGTGCAGTTTATCTGTGAATTGTGTGCGAAATCCATCAAATCAAATCTGGTTTTCTACTGAGGACTGATATTTGGTCAACATGAATTAATTATTTTACACTAGTGAAAAACATACCAATAAGATGGCTAAAAGGCATCAGAATTACTCCTGTTGCTGTTTCTGCAGGCAGCTAGTTGATGTCCCCAGTCTCTTGGTACTTGAAGGTGGATGAGGTAAATCTAGTTAACTGTTACTTACCAAGAATTTAGTCATCTTTTTTTTCTTAGAATCTTGTAGCACAATTTTAACTAAGAAACACTCAAGAGTTCTGCAATCAGCCAATGCACAGTGTGTTTGTTGTAGAAGCAGCTTTCAGCAAAAGAGAGAGGTGTGTATATGCATGTTGGAAGCATCTGACAGAGTAGTACAAACGGATTCTATATTTAGCTGGCACTTTGTGCAGACAGGATGTTACCTGTTCCACAAGTATTCAAATGTAAGGGGGTTGGCATAATCGTTAAGGTGTCTAACTTAGAGACACAGGACAGAGGGTGTGATTTGTTCCTTTGAGGGAAATTGATTAGAATTAAAACGGCTCACAGGCACAGCTACCCTAGTACTTACCTATGAGTCTAAAACTGACATGCTTTGGCTTTTTCCAGTTAGGGGTTGCTACAGCAGAACTCTGGTCCACTAATGATTGGGAGCGGATTTTTACAGTGCCAAGGTGCCAGCCCAACACTCAACCTTCAAGGAAGGCACACCCATTCACGCACGTACCTACCTGCATGTCCTTAACATCACTCGACTGTGGGGAGGACATGCAGTCTCCACACAGAAGGCACTCCAGCCTAGAATTGAACCAGAGAACCTCTTACTGGGAGGTGACAACGCTAACCGCTGCATCACCGCGGCCTTTGTACTTACCTATGAGTCTAATGTCTTCATCATTTTTCTTAGCATGCAGGCATATGTTTCTTTGTGTCTGTGCTGTCTTTCACATTATATTATAATTACCATTTATTCATTCATTTGTGCAATTCAGTTATGTTTCTGCTTATATTTTGACACTGGGAATGCCCATTACCACATGGTGAGCTCTATGTGTGCTTGCATTACCACATGGTGAGCTCTATGTGTGCTTGCATTACCACATGGTGAGCTCTATGTGTGCTTGCATTACCACATGGTGAGCTCTATGTGTGCTTGCAGTTTTGTAAGCTGAATCTGGTTGGTTGTACAAGTAAGAGCAGTGACTGCCACTTGAAATGCTTAAATGAATAGTTTTCCATTAACATTGAATATATGTCATATCAACATGAAACACTCACATGTATATGTGTGGCAGGGCATTTTGGGGTACCATATCTGAATAGTATCAATCCCCTACCATTTCAAGAGACTAGCTGGTATGCACTCTATAAGTGTATTCACAGAGAAGGAAGTCAGTCAGTTTTCTTTTAAGCCCACCACCATAACATTCAAATATCAGTGCCATTTATGGAGTCTTGTCCAGCATTACCACCTTTTTATGGCAGACTACTTGATGAATTCCCAGACAGTGCAGTTTAAAGTTAAACAAGAAGTCTTTGATTAGCTTACTTTTTCAAAAATTCTTCAGTGTTACCTCATATTCCCTAATCGGATACTACTCTATATATCATTCCCTCATCCATTCATGTTATCTGAAACATTGATTTTCCATAGTCAGCATGCTCAGATAAGTGACATGTTCTTGTTTACAAACAGCCAGCCAAGAACTAAGACTTTGGTTGGACAACTCAGTTCATTATCGCCCAATGGGTGGCTCAGAAATGGCATTCATCAAAAGGCACACAAATAAATGAGGTAATAACAGTGATACCAATTCGGGGAAATGTGATTATTTGGGACACAAATCTATCCTGCCCGTTATTGTTTTCCATGTTCCTGCTTGTGAAGGGTATGAGTATCACCCCCAGTGCTTCAGACCTGCTAACTTATTCTTCAATGTAATATACTCCTCTAGTGTAAGAGGTCATTTTTATTTTTATCTGTTCAATTAGTTATTTGAGTTAATTCTAACAGTAATAATGCCAGTAATATTTTAACATGCTAATTTCTAACATCAGCAGAGTATCTGTACAATCAATCTGTATGAGCTATTCTGCTATCACTATGCAGTTCTGTCCATACAGGTGATTTCACATAGCAAACATAAAAACTTCTTTGAAGCAGTCACCAAAGCCATAGACAAGGGTAAGGTGGTTCACACAGACTATCTAGATCTTGCCATGGCTTTCGACACCATCCCCCACTCTGGAATTATAGATAAACTCACTAAACTAGGTATAAATCCCTATGTCACAAGATGGGTTGCCAATTGGCTCACTGACAGAACCCACACTGTGAAAGTAGCAGACTCCAAATCCGACTTCAGATCAGTGACAAGTGGAGTACCACAGGGTTCAGTCCTGGGTCCTCTCCTGTTTGGTATCTACTTCTCTGAAGTACAGGCTAACACAGAAGGTCTTTGGCTAACGAAGTTTGCAGATGACTGCAAACTAGGAGCCATAATTGAAACTCCTAATGATGTGGACATCCTACAAAAGGGCCTCACAGAGACAGATGCCTGGTGTCAAAGCCATGGCCTCAAGCTCAATGCCAAAACGTGCATTGTCATTCCCTTTAGTAAAAACTCTGTACCCATGAACTACAACATAGGCGGTAGTATACTTAACACCAAAAGTGTGATAAGAGACCTTGGGACACAGGTGGACAGTAGTCTAGACTCTCTCCTTTGATAATCACATTGCCGCAGTAGTCAGGAAATCCTTCTACGTGGCACACCTCATCACAAATTGTTTCTCATCCAGATAAAAAGAGGTCATTGTTCCCCTCTATTCATCACTCATTAGACCCATTATAGAGTTCAACGTCCCTTTTGGTATGTACCTCACAAGACATCTACAACAACTGGAAAGGCCACAGAAATACCTCACAAAGAGGATTACTGGCCTCAAACAGATGACCTACGCAGACAGTCTCAAAAAACTCCAGCTTTACTCCGTTGCATATTGCCTACTCAGAGGTGATCTCTGACTAATATACAAAGCTATGTCAAACCCAGAGCTGTTGGACATGCTCCACTTAAAGAAATCCCAATCCCTCCGAGCTACACTCTCAAGGGACCTAAACCTTGTCACCACAATAAACAGAACATGCCGGAGGGATAGATTCCTGTCCCAGAGACTTCCCATACTCTGGAATAAACTGCCTAGCTATATCAAACAAAGCTCCTCATTAGCACTCTTCAAGAAAAATCTTGATGGTTGGATGGGAAATAGGAAATTCACCCCGGGGATCACCTCTGTGGCTCTGCTCGACAGTGGCACAGGAAAATCATTTTCTTGGGTGGCAAAAGCCAGGGTACCTTTTTGGCTGGGCTTGTATAGGCTCCAGGATCAATAGCTTAGTACCTACCTATGACCATCATGTATGGCAGATTTGTGTAGTGAAGGCATTGTATTTTATTGGAAGTGTCTTATGGAAATATCCATATTTTGTCATCTGGGCTTCCCTCCTGAAGGGACTAACTTTTGATCTTATGTTCTACAGATGTTTTAACATTTTTTGCACCCAGAGACCATGTAATGCTGGATGCATTTAGTGTTAATAATTGCAAGAAATGTAAAATAAAGAACATTTTAAAGATAAAAAATGCATAAGGGAACTCAGGAGCTTTGATTGCTAACAATCTAAATTGTAACATATTGCACACACACCCTATCAGAAGGTTGGATGCAAGTATGCAGTTCATAGCGGGATAATCAGAAACTACAAACTAAGCCATCTGTAAACAGAATGAATGGAAGAGCAGGGGAATGAAGTCCTCTGCAAAATATTGAAAACTAAGTCAGTTACTCATTTATCTTGGTGATATGACATAGGTAGCTTCATAGTGCAGGTGAAAATTCTAATTGTACACAGACTGCAAGCTGCATATGTGAAACTGAAAAGTCACACAAGATAATTAAAAAATGATCAAGGGCCTGTATCTGAAAGTAAGCATGAAGCTTAAGTCCCGTCAGCAGTTATCTTAATCTGATCCAATGTCCTGCTGGGGTGGGAAGGCCTCCAACCTAAAGCAAAGGAGAAATAATACTTGTAATACAATAATCTTTAGGAGTGGATTACTCAATAAAAATACTACTTATGTAGCAATAAATGGATAACTAGGGACATATAACAAAGACATGCAGTAGGTGGATTGGACACTCTAAATTGGCCCTAGGTGTGTGTGTGTGTGTGTGTGTGTGTGTGTGTGTGTGTGTGTGTGTGTGTGTGTGTGTGTGTGTGTGTGTATTTACCAGGGTAGTGCACACACACACACACACACATATATATATATATATATATATATATATATATATATATATATATAAATAAACAAAATAACTTCCATAAACATTTACAAACAGAGCATGTACATAGCTTACACAGGCATATACAATGTTGAAAAATATATATTATGTGTAATACACATTGGAACTGCACCACTGTCTGAATTTATATTACAGTACATCAAAAGTAGATAAAATATTCACAAAGTTAGAGTCAGCAGTAGCTCTACAGTAAAGTACAGTTGTGCCTTTGTAGTCTCCCCTTTGCTAAGAGAGAATTTAGTTGTCTTGTGGGCTAAAACCATGCAGGAGTAGATGCCATTTCTCACTAAGGACACTTAACTGCTGTTTCCCCAACTCCTCTTCTTATTAGAAAGAGAGTTGGCCTACCATTAAATGACATGCATTCATATATTCATCTTCTCTCTTTATACACAGCACAGAAATGTTACAACAATTAAGCAAGCTTCAGATGTCCTACAGGACAGATCCTAGTGGGGTATGCAGTCGTTTCCGATACTGAAACTTTAGAAGCAAATTCTTTACCACACAATCTATCTGCACATGCAGCAGAGTTGATTGCCTTGACAAGGGCATGTACCTTAGCAAAAGGTAAGAAAGTGAATATTTATACTGACAGTCAGTATGCTTTTTCTACTGTACATGTTTTTGCGCAGCAGTGGAAAAATAGAGGAATGATAACATCTACTGGTAAACCAATTAATCATGCGCAATTCATTTTAGATTTATTAGACTCTATTCAGTTACCTCAAAAAGTAGCTATTTGCAAATGCGTAGCTCATACCAAGCAACAGGATAGAATTTCAAAAGTTAATGCGCGTGCTGATACAGCTGTGAAACAGGCAGCTTCAGCCTCAGAAGCTTTTCTTTTGAGTGAGGAATTACATCCCTCTGAGATTTTAGATTTAGAAATGTTAAAAACAATGCAGACACTTACTACAAATGTAGAAAAACAGAAGTGGATAAAACGAAGAGCAATCCTTGAAAAGGGACTGTACATCTCCAAGGAAAAGAAACCAATTTTGCCATCTAACTTGTTTAGATATGCAGCTTTGTTGAGCCATGGGCAGAGCCATGTTTCAACAGGGGGATGGTACAGTTAGTGAATCGAGTGTTTACAACATATGGATTTACAAATTACACAAAAAATTTTTGTGCAGCATGCCATGTTTGTAACAAGCATCATGCACAAGGGGCATTGAAGCCTAAGCAAGGGAGTTTCCCTATACCACCGTATCCGTTTCATACTATTTGTATGAATTTCATAGAACTGAAAAAGTGCGAGAATAAAAAGTATTGCCTTATCATTATAGATATGTTTTCTAAATGGGTGGAAGCTTTTCCAACTAAAAATCCAGATGCAGCTACTGTTGCAAAGGTCCTTGCTAAAGAAATTATACCCAGATTTGGCATACCGGAAAAGATTTATAGTGATAATGGTACACATTTCGTGAATCAAACAGTGCAACAACTTAGTCGTTATTTTGGGATATCGTTAAAAAATCACTGCGCTTACCACCCCCAATCTGCAGGATTAATTGAGAGGCATAATGGGGTGTTGAAGAATAAGCTTAGGAAGTTGATGAGTGAGACACAAAAGAACTGGGTGCACTGTTTGCCTCTAGCACTGTTGAGCATGAGAACTGTTCCAAATGCAAAGGGATTAACTCCTTTTGAAACTTTGTTTGGAAGGGCATATTATACACCTCAGTGGAAACCTCTCATGTCTGCAGAGCAAGAGGCTGACAGTTTACTTGCAGGGTATATGAGACGATTTTTGAATAACAAACTTTTGCAGTTACATTCTGTTTCAGATAAAGAGCAACCGAAATCGGAAGCACCAGTAGCCCCAGGCACCTGGGTCTGGGTGAAGATTGTGAAGCGAAAGAACTGGAGTTCTCTGAAGTGGGAAGGATCGTACCAGGTACTACTGTAGACACCCACTGCAGTCAAGATCATGGAGTGAGCTTCCTGGATTCATTTGATGCACTGTAAACTGGTTAAGAACTTTGAATTGGACAAAAACTTTGTTACTGTTGTACAATGAGAACATAATGGCCAGGTACAGAGTGAATAGAGACATTGAGCAACCTCAGAAAACTTGTATGATCATTTTGATAACTATGCTAACCACATTGTTCTTTTTGTTGTGGCCACTCCTTTTTCCTGCCACAAAAGTTGAACTGATTAAATGTAATGAACCAAACATAGACTGGCATCCGAACTTTAACACTTATCAGGCAATTACACGTGTGTATGCTGAGACTTTTAATGTTTCGAACTGCTGGGTCTGCACGGCCATACCAACAGCATACGGGGGTTTATTGATGGCTGCTATCCCCCTAGGGGTCAATGAAACCTGGGAAAATCTGTTTTTTGACACAATTGCTATTAAAGCACATGATAAGGTAGCACTGTATTTGCCTGTAACACAAAAAGGAATTGTATGTTTTTACAAAAATGATACCATCCAAGTGGGATGGAGTAAGTTTAATGTCACCATACAGTATAAATGTTATAAAAAAGCAAATGATTTAGGTGGATCTTGTAGTACAGATTATGACTCATTTTTGAAATCTATGCATAAGACTCTTGACCAGGTACAACGTAATCCTGTACTTTTTAAACAGTTATCTGTAATAGATAGGAAAATGTTTCATGCAGGGCAGTCATTTCATAACAAAGTAACAACTAAAGTAGAGGACTGTTATTTTGTGTGTGGTAAAAAAGCATATAAATGGTTACCTGAGAATTGGTCTGGCAGTTGTTTTTTGGGATACCTGGTCTCGGCCATCCGACACACTGCAGTTTTGCCTCAGGGGAATATTTGAAATACCCGAGATGTGACCAAAAAGACTGTTAAGAAACCTGAGAATCCAGTGGGACAGATCGAAGCGGGCTGGAAAAACCATCGTAATGTGGGAACCAAACTTGCGCACATGGACTTGAGTGATGCTGTCATATCCTGGGCAGGTATATTACCTGCATATGGTGCAGTTAAATCGATATGGGAGCTGCAAAAACTGTCAAAACTTCTCGAAGTAATGAGTAATGTGACTTTTTCTGCTCTTGAACTGATAACTGATGAACTGAATGCCATGAGAACTGTAGTACTTCAAAACCGAATGGCTCTTGACTTCACCCTAGCGGCGAGGGGTGGGACGTGCGCTTTAATCAAAGAAGAATGCTGTGCATTTATTCCTGATCATCAGCATGAGATTAACGATCATCTCAAGGTGATTCAGCAAGTGTCGGCCATGACCAAACCAGACCCAAACCCTCTGACAGACTTTTTCCAGAATGTATTTGGGGGGTGGGGTTCCATCCTAATGAACATATTGATTGCCATTGGGGTAGGATTACTCCTAATAGGAGTTTGTGTTTGTTGTGGAATCCCCTGCAAGAAGAAATTAATCAAAGAATTCATAGATATATCAGTATCTGAGACTATGTATCAAAGTACTGAATTTGAAGAGCTGCTAGAATGTGAAACACGTTCATAAAAGTTTAAACTGAATGACTTTCTTAACTGCAAATCCTGATTGGAAGAGGTTAGGAAAAGAAGCAAACTGTTTATTCTTTTTTGAAAATAGAATTAAAAAGAATTAACAGGAGGGAAATGTTAGGAAAAATATGTATTGATGTGTGTATGCTTAATGCCAATTAATAATCAAAAGAATTAATACGCTTTTCATTCTATTTTACATGCACTGTGTTATATATAAATTGAGTTTCATATGAGACTGAAAAAGATGCTTTTTGAAAACTGCAGTATGCTTTCTGAAACTTGCAAGATGCCCTCTGACCTAGTAACTGCTAGCACAGCAATATTCATGTTTATGCCTTTTGGAAATGTACTTGAGAAGCAGGTGCTTATCTGCTAGGTCAGGAACGAATGAATGAACAATACTATATTCTGTAAATGTAATGATTTTAAACAATCAGCTCTGTTCGAAGCATGAGAACATGTGCAGCTGCAGTAGCTTAGAGATAAAGTAGACAAAGGATTATTAGAGAAATGAACTGCTAGCATTGTGTTTGAATTAGCCATACTACCTTGAATGGTAACATAACATGTATCTAACTGGTAGTAATCAAGGCCATGTTGTTTTCCTCAGGAAGTTTCACATAAAAATTGATAAATCAGCAGAAATTCATGGGAATGATGGCCAACAGATGATGATGAAAAGGTGGTAATCTGTTATGTCAGCTTGGTAGAACATGTCTAGCTAGAGAATGTATAAAAATGAAAGTATTTCCTGTTTCTAGTTAGACAAACTCTGTAATAGCACGTTTTTGTCTCCTTGCTGCAAGATTAAAGTGCCTTAATCTGAACCTACCATGTTTTGATCATTTTTAAAGTATATTTTTCCTTTGACAAAGGCATAGTATTTATAAATGCTGGTATTCTTGTGACAGCCAATAATATCTACTATTGTGTTCAGTTGATTGCATATTATTTATTACATGGCTTGCATGCCTTTTCCTTCACTTTTCTTCTGAACTGCAGCTGTTTCTCCCCGATCTTTCCCTTTAACAGTACAAATTATTGATATAACTGGTCTTTTGTGAGTACTACTGCCTTTAGGAAGGGTATGTGTTCCACCACTTAAATTCAAAATATCTTCCCATCTTTGTACTCTACTTGTGATTAGGATACTGCTGTGGTTGTAGATTTGTGTGTAAGGATAAATAATTTATAATACTCTAATCCTAAATGATAAGGAGAGCCAGATTCCAAGATGGTGGTCGTCTAGTTGACACCTTTCACACGAAGCTCCTCACAAATCAGCTAAAAACCGACAATTTAAACAACTTTCAGTGTGGTGTTCTCACAGGATTTGGTCTAGTAAATAACTGTGTATCTGGTCATTAAGAAAAGATCGTTCTTCTATCAAAAAATCCAGTCAAATCTCTTTTGTGGAAAAAATTAAACTTCTCTCAGCCTGTGTAGCCTGGGCCACGTGCATCCAAGGGGTTTGTAGCTTTGACTGTATCCTACTGGAGTACTCTCATCTAAGGCATGGCTGGAAACTCTGACACCATGGAAACACAAACTACCAAGGCCAAATTCTCTTCATTATCATTATCATCTCCGGAGAAAGATACAAGTTCTAAAAGACTCAGAACCAATAAACAAGTAGGTGACACTCCAAAAACAAATGCTAAAGAAAAAACTGACTCAAATTTCCATATGGAAGACTTAAAAATGGCTTTACAACCAATTCATTCAGCCATACAAGGTTTTTCTACTCAGCTTACAGACTTTGGCAAAACATTAAAACAAATAACAGATAGGATGGACACACTTGAAGGTAAAAATCATACTATGGAAATCCAAATAGATTCAATAAATAAAGACTTGTGTGCTAAAGATTCACTGCTTACTGAAATACAAGATAAACTCCTGGACTTGGAAGGGAGAAGCCATTGCAACAATATATTAATAAGAGGTTTTCCAGAATCATACGATAACCAAGATTTACTTAAAATCACAAAACAGATTTTTTCAGCACTTCTCACTTTAGACAGCGACTCTGAAAACCTAGTAGTAGAAAGAGCACACAGAGCCATACGTTCTCGTCAAGTAACCACTGTACCCCGACTGATCTACACCAAGATTTTGAACTTTCAAGATGCCCAGAAGATTTTGGTTACAGCTCATAACACAGACAGTTTGTATGGAATAATCACAAACTCACTTTCTCACAGGATTTACCTCATCAAATTAAGTTAAACAGACAGAAGCTGTCTCCTTACTGTGCTGACCTAATCAAACGTGGTATAAAATTTCAGATGCGATACCCAAATGCATTAACATTTACTTATAAAGACAAGAGACAGTCAGTGAATACTGTGCAAGAAGCGCAAGACACTTTTCTAAAGCTTTTTAAAGTAGTGCCCACCACAACATGAGAAGCTTAACAAGAACTGGCCAATCTCTGGTGGCTTATAAGTCATTGTGCTAATCTAGTTTTATTCATATGTTGTGCATTTGTTATGCCGCTTTTACTCTGAATTGTGAAGTACTAAACTGTGTTGAGATGACAATCTTGGCTAGCTATCTTTCATGTTTCGCATCCATTCTACATTTAAAACTAGTGCTTTATGCCAATAGGAACTTTTGTTCGACGACAATTGTAGTGACTGTATCACATCGATCTATCTTTATGAAGGCACGCTCACCTAACATAGACTGTAGCTACGATATAGCTTATTGTCTTGACTTACATGGTAGCTGGATGAGACTTTTCTCTGTATTGTAATCCTGCTTACCCTTTAGTTTCGTTTTGTATATTGGAATGCCACAATTGGTTTCTTCTGTGATCGCTGAGACCCATAGAGATGACGTTGCCTCTTCAGTCATGCAGAGCACTTTTTTCTATATTCCGGTAAACCTTCGGTTTTACGTGCCTGTCATGCCTAACACGAACATTAAGACACACTCAAGGTTTAGCTTTCAAAAGAGAAAAGTTGCTAAGAACCATTTATATTCCATTTACACATTGCTTTTTTCTTTTCTCTATGTTAGAATGTTGCTTTTAATTTGACTTTCATCAGCTACATTAACTTTGCTCAATTATACTTAGTAGAATATTGCATAGTTTGTGTCTGTTTATGCAAAAACAGTGTCGCAGGAATAACTTTCAATGTTAGTTGTGAGGTATGTGTTTGTACAGTATGTACGGTATCAAAGCAGATAGCTTCACTATCTCACAGCACTTTATTCTCCACTTTGATTCTCAACAAAATCCTCATGTCCTCCCTACATATGTGTATGTGGGGGGTGATTGGATACCATAGTTTCCTTTCCAGTCCTAAAATACTGTTGTAGGTGAATTGGAAATTCATCATGTTGCCTGCAAGTACACAAGTACATATGTGTACCATGTGATGGATTAGCATCCTATCCTGATTTTATTTTCTCCATCTTGCACCCAATGAGTGCTAGGATGACTTCTAGTTGCCCTGCATTTCTGCATTAGATTACATGGATAATTGGAAAATGAATGCAAAAATTTCTGAAGCTTGTGTTTAATGAAATATGATATTTAGGGAATAATAAGATTGTGTGTAGAATTGTCTTTCTTAAACACTTCTTAAGTCATATAAACAGTCGTCATTTATATTTATATATGTAGTATGACAGCTACATAAACAGGTGATAAATGGGTACTAATAAAAGTTGAGTCTAATATCCCAGAGCCACAAATAGGTTCATATCCCTATCAACACCTATCATATACACATTACATCTAGCGAATACCACAAATTTGTCAATACATTTAATTTTATTTTAAACACTACAGTGAGAAGGAGAGTTGGTGTGGTGAGGTTTTACTATGACGGACATTTTGTTTTCCATGTTTTTGTATATATGTATAGTTATGTTTAAAGATATAATAGTCCTTTTCAGGACTCTTTATAGAACTATTTCAGTTATGATTTCTATTATGTTAACCAAAGTTAACTTTATTATTTGTGATGATTCATATGTTCCTTCTTTTGTTGTAGACGGGTGGGTAGGCACCGGGTTAGTATGGAGGGAACTGGTTTTGATTTTGGAAATTTTGAGAGGCAGTAACATACAATATAATTTATACAGTGAGACTAGGTTCAATATTTTCTATTTTTAGGATTTTACTAAGTAAAGTATTTAAGATTTTACTGAGTAAACACTTAAGTAGATACATAGACTTAAAGCAACTAATGTAATGTCTTTATATATTGATTCTTGGAATGTCAGAGGGTTACAGAACAAAACTAAGAGATCACTACTGTTTCATTTAGTGTTCAAATCTCAGGCCAGTATTTGTTTTCTGCAGGAAACACACATGCATAGAGATGACTGGAAAAAAGAAAACAATAAGAAATGGGTTAAAATGATAAATGCAGCCGGGGATTGCTCTAATTCAAGAGGTGTGGCAATTTTAGTCAAAAACAATTTCCTAGGTAATATTACAAACATAAATTATGACACAGATGGTAGATGGTGTTATTTCTCTTCTTATTTTTCTAACATTGATAAACCACTCTTGTTTTTTAATTTATATAGTCCTTGTGACCACCAACATATTTTCTTTATTCAGATATGTAATATTCTTTCATCTTTCAAGGATCATTATATTATTATGGGTGGGGATTGGAATGCCGTTCTTAATCCTGATATTGATCATACTAGTAGATCAATTTCATATAAACACCAAGCATCTATTGCCCTAGAAGAAGTAATGTTAGACCTCAACCTTATAGATCCCATTACCCTCAATGTACATACTGACAGGAAAGATAGATATACATATTATTCTAAATGTTATAATGCATGGTCAAGACTAGATTTTTTTCTTGTTTCTGGTTTTCTTATGCATCAAAAAATTGAATACTTCATGGAGCCTAGATTTTTATCTGATCATTCAAGGATATCACTTAAGATTAGCTTTGATATAACGAGGTCACGCATATATACACAAAATAGATGGACATTTAACAACAACCTTCTCTTGAATAAGAATATCCATGTTATAATTACTGAGATTATACAGGAAATGTTTTCCAATCTTGATACATCAGACATTCCATATGATGTTCAATGGGCTGCTTGTAAGGCAAACCTTAGAGGAGAGTTAATTAGCAAGGCTTCTTATCTTAAAAAAACAGTATAGAAATAAAGAATCCTCATTAAAACTAAAAATCCAAACTTTAGAAAACCAGCACAGATTGAATCCTGATCTTTCTATATATCTACAAATTTGTGAATTCCAAAAAGAACTTTTACTACTACACCAACATAATCTCTCTATAATAGAACAAAGGCTCTTAGCTACTTATTCTGAATGGGCTCAAGTCCCCTCTAAAGTTCTCGCCAGAATAATTAAAAATAATCAGTCCTTACCTAGAATAGCACCCATACACTATAACAACAAGATATATAATATGGACTTAGAAATTATGCATCTTTTCACTACCTTGTTTTCAGATGTATACTCTAAAGAGCCTGACCCTATGACTACACAGCATATTGAAAGTTTTATATCTTCCATTAAATTCCCACTACTGAATGATCAACAAAGGAAAACACTATCGGCCCCTTTGAAATCTCAAGAAATTTCAGAAGCCATTGACAAGATTAAAACTAATAAATCCCCAGGTCCGGATGGATTTACACCAGAATTTTATAAGACTCACAAGTCAATTCTGGTACCTTTTCTTCTTAAAGTTTTTAACTACATAAAAATAAATGGTATATCAGATTTACATTGGAATGTCTCAAAAACCATATTAATTCTAAAAAATAATAAAGACAAAACAGATCCTAATAATTATAGACCTATCTCCTTAATTAATATTGACATTAAAATTTTAGCCTCATTATTAGCTGAGAGATTGAAAAAAGTTCTAACATCATTAATTTCCCCAGATCAATCAGGCTTTATGTCCCACAGGCATGTATGGGACAATACTTTATCTCTAGATGCCTTTATACACTTCGCAAAAAAAGATAGAAATCCTATATATGCACTGATCCTTTTGCGCTTCGAAAGCTTTTGACAGAGTAAATTGGGACTTTCTTTTTCGTACTATGTCTTGCTTTAATATACCTAATACTTTTATTGATTTTATTAAAGTTTTATGTAAGGATTCTTCCACCTTTCTTCATATCAATAGAAATGCCTCTAAGATTATAAAAATCACTAATGGTACGAGACAGGGATGCCCATTATCTCCTTTTCTTTTTAATCTATACTTAGAGCCAATGTTATTATATATAACACAAAACACTTTTCACAAGATTCCCAAAATTTTAAATACTGAGGTGCCCTTTTCTGCATTTGTGGATGACTTGGTGATATACCTCCAAACACCTAGTACAGACCTTGTGAAAATAATCAATATTATTAATAAATTTTCACAGGCCTCTGATTATCAGGTGAATTCTCATAAAACTTTCATCTTTCCTATAAATCCATCTGCCCATAAACCTCACATATTTTCAGATTCCCTTTTCTTTCACCTATGCAATTAAATACCTAGGTACTCAAATTGAGCATAATGGTCTTTCTACATTTCAAAATAATATTCACAGAGTATGGTCATTAATAGTTTTAGATTTACATAGATGGGAATTACTTAATATATCACTCTTATCCAAAGCAGCGATAGTCAAAATGAATATACTCCCTAGACTCCTATTTCAATTTAATGCCATAGACCAGATTATTCCTAAGTCTTTCTTTACAAAAGTCAATAAGGAATTAGTTAGATTTATCTGGTCTCCTAAGTCAGTCAGAATATCATATCTTAAATTAACGTGTCCTAAAAATAAAGGAGGCCTAGGTCTTCCGAACTTTTACATGTATTATTTAATTATTTTGGCTAACAAACTACTCACCATTGTGAACTTGAAAACTGATAGGTATAGGCAGTACCCCATTTGGACCAAATTATGGCATCAATACATTTCAAGTAAAAATATTAACCCGATTGCTCTTCCTTTCCTTTCTAAGGAAGCTGCTAATATTCTGAAAATTTCTAAACCCTTAAAACAAAAGATCAATTATTTTCAACTAACACAACCTTTACACTTAAATTCTAATATCCAGTTTAATAATGTACCTTTTAATCTTTCTAAATTTCCACTTATTCAAAGTTTCACTGTGTGGGACTTGCTACAATATAACGATTTATCTCTCACTAACCTACGCATAAAGCTGAAAGCAAATATTAATTACATTACTATACTACGTCAATTGAGAGATAGCATCATTGTGAAATTTGCTCACATTAAAGTAAGTATAAATGATTTTACAAATCTTACCACTGTTATACAAGCTCTAACATTACCACAGAAGATGTTATCTAAATCTTATAATCTGGTTAATCAGATAATACATAATAATACTTGTCTATTTTCTGATTATTGGGATAAACAGAATGTCCATTTGTCTTTAACTCAGAAACTTTCAGCCATCAAGGATACTTTAGACTATTCCCCATTCAAGAAGCTTTTTATACCCAGTTAATGATATTTAATAATGCATATCATACTCCTTCCAAACTTAACAAGTTTGACTCCAGAATTCCCTCCTCATGTTCTTGCTGTTCTTCTTTTAATGCTGATCTCTTACATATTTTGTGGTCCTGTCAGCACTCACATAAACTTTGGACCTCCCTTAAAATCAGATTACAAAAAATGGGATACCAAAAATCCACACTATCCTGGGAAATAGCGATTCTTCATATTCCTATTATTCATCTATCAAAATTTGATACACATGTGTTAGTTTATATTTGTTCACTCATTAAGTTTTATATTACTAAAAATTGGTTAGACCACACCAAACTAAATTGGAATAACTTTAGAACCTTAGCCTACTCTTATATTTCAGCTCAGAAATTACTGGTGAAGAGTCCAAAGAAGTTAGCTCTTAACAATAAAGTCTTAGAAAAGGTATTACACATCTTGATAGTGTTTAATAATCTCTGTCATTTTTTTTATAGTTTTATTAACCTAGCTCTCTCTCACTTACATTTACATGCATACTCCTTTATATACAGGCTTTTATACTTTGTTGCCTCTGGTTTAACATATTCATACTTTGTATATAGTTATGTTATAGTTGTCCTGTTTGGAGTTCTTGCATTTACATTGTTATAGTCTTGCATTTATGCTTGAACTCCTGTGCTCTTATATCCAATGTTCATTTTGGTTATTGTGTTCTTGTTGTATTGTAAATATGCATATATTAATAATTCAATAAAAAGTTTTTTGAAAAAAAAATGATAAGGAGAGCCTCTTTGGTGAGGTCTAGGTCTTTTAAGTGGGAATCATCTAAATGAGGAAGGTAATTATTAATTCCCAATGTACTTGTTGCAAATCAATAGTCAATATCCATGTGTGTGTGTGTGTGGGTGTGCATGCTTTGAGTCTGGGGATTGAATTAACTGCTTTTGTATAGTGCATCATATTCTTTTTTTATGGAGAAAGCTGAAATACTTTTTTGTTTTGTGTAGGAAAGGCTCAGTGACTTTTCTGAAGACTGAGAAAAGCTGACTGCAACATTTGAGAACCTGTGCTCTAGCAGAAACACCATCAGTAAATTATGCACAATAAAGGAAAGGCCACATTGTTCAAACCATATATTTGAACATTATTGCTTTCTTCTCTGACAATTAATTTCTGTATAATAACTAGGATGGTCAAGTACCCATTTCTAATCATAGCAGCATCTATTACTTACAAGCATGTAATCGTCTTTTATTAATACTCAAACTTATATTCATTCTACAAATCTAATGAAATTCATTTTCTTCAGAAACCTTTCTAAAGAAAGACATTGTCCAGAACTTGCTAGACACACATTGTCTTTCACCTTTCCTGTTTTGTTAGTTTAATATATCTAATAATTTTTCCTTAGGCCATAGAATTCACATGCAGTCAGTGCAATTCACATTGCAGGTCACAGTCCGTATATGGTAATTCTCTGCCTATTTAAATTATTGTAGTGAGGTCTTATTCCAGGAACTGCAGCTATCAAATCTCACTTTGCAGTTAACAGTAACACAGTTCTTATACCATTTTCCTAGAAACATGTATAAATGTGACATCTTGAGTTAACTGTTAAAAATGAATCTTCTTTCTCATAGAATATATTCATCTTTACATAGTGTTGAATTCCTTCATTCTTTTCATTATATTATAAATTACATACGAGGGCTGACTTTTTAAGAGAGGCAAAGGTCAATTCTTGAACACCAATAATACCTTCTGGGCAGATTTACAGAAACAATCATTTTTGTAAATGCTTTGTCTTTTGTTTCATGTTGTGACACAAATTGCTGTTGTTATTACTGAAGCTGTATATGTAAAAATGGAAATAAAACTCTCATGTATTTATCTAAGCTGGTAACTTTTGTATTCTAGTAATCAGGTATCTGTGCTTATGATACCTCCATCACTGCTCTAACAACAGATTAGGATGCCATAGCAGGTAGATGTGATATAAATTAGTGAGGAAACCACAGAATTTGATGTGTTCTTAAGGGTATAGAGTGTGGTTATTGGGTTCATGTATATTAATGAAGCATTTAGTGTTAGAAAAAGCAATGTGCATCATATTGATGTACTATAAAATGAATGATGCCTACTAATTATTTTTTTTCCAAGAACTGACTGTAATAGTTTATTGTTTTTTTTTATTTAAAGATGATGTTGTTTTGGTAGGTCTAGTGAAGAGGCTAGAAACCAAAATGAGTATCCCCACTCAACATTTGTAGGATACCAACTAAGTAAAGTGTAGAGTTTCACGCAACGCATATACCAGATTACCAGTAAGCCCATCTGTAAAGTGGTTTTACTTTTCTTTATATATTCATATATATATATATATATATATATATATATATATATTCATATATATATATATATATATATATATGTGTGTGTGTGTGTGAATATTACATCCCACTTCTGCTTTATAAAAGCAAAGTATCTTTCAAATGTATTTTTTTAATCAATATACTGTACTGCTACTACATATCAAGCCAGTATGTTATGCAAAAATACATTAATTTGAAATTTCAGAACTGAAAAAGCAAGACCATTTTAGTTGTCATTGGTTCAGTATTTAAAGTCAGTTGGATCATGTGACACTACAACTCTATATGTAGATGGCTATTTGATCAGTTGACTCATTACATAAATGGAGTTCAGTAACACATTCATTAATTACTTCTCAGAACTCTGGATGGAGTATTAATGTTTTTGACTTGAAAGTACTTGCCAAGTCTGTTCACTTGTATCACATGCAAGTTTAGGACTCTCTGTTTGTTTATTATTATAGACCTATTTATTCTTTTACTAGAACAGCTACAGCTATTACCCTGCATAAGGAAGGACCTTCCACAGACCCAGGCATTTACAGACCCATAAATCTGCTCAGTCTCGTATGCAGAGCCATGGAACAATTTATCATGGAATTAAACAATCAGCACTTAAGGAACCTACATAGACTGAACCAGACTCAGTTTGAATTCATCAAATGCAGGTCATCCTTACTCAACTTGGTAGATTTTTTTGAAAAGGTCACCAAAGCAATGGATGAAGGCAAAACTGTACACACCACATACCTTGACATGGGCAAGCCTTTTGATAGAATTCCCCAATCAGGCATAGTAGAAAGCTAAATAAACTGGGAATAAACCTATATGTTACCTGATGGATTACCAACTGGCTCAGAAATATGACCCAGATAATCAGAACAGAGGAGACCAGTCACCAATGGATTTCCCCAAGGGTCTTTACTGGGACCTCTCCTGTTTGACATCTACTTTTCTGAAGTAAAAAGCCAATATCAAAGGGCTCTGGCTGACTAGGTTTGCAGATGACTGCAAGCTAGGAGCAGTCATGAAATACCCAAATGGCTAAGCCATCCTGCAGGAAGGTTTGTCTGAAATAAATAACTGGTGTCAAAATCTTGGGACTGAAATGAAATGCCAATTGTATGCTTTGGGAAGGGAACTACCATACTGATAATACACTCCTAACAGTTGACCCAGTTGTTTGGGCTTTGGGAACTTTTGACTAACGTGTGTAAACTGCTGTAAGTAAGTCCTTCTATACTGTGTATTGTATTTAAGTCTAGGAATGTCATGTCCCCCCTTTACTCAGCATTTATTAGACCAGTCATTGAATATAATGCCCCCTTTGGCATGTATCTGTCCAGGCACATGCACCAACTGGAATGCCCACAGAGATACCTTACTAAAAGGATACAAGGTCTAAACAACATGTCCTACATGGACAGAATCAAAGTCCTGTCACTATACTCGGTATCTAACAGACTCCTAAGAGGTGACATGTGTCTGGTATACAAAACATCCTCTGACCCATTACTAATGGATTTACTACACATCAGCAAGTTACTGAATCCCCAAATTGCTAAGGCATCTTGCAGGAAGGTTTGTCTCAAATAAATAACTGGTGCCAAAATCATGGACTTGAAGCTAAATGGCAAAAAATACATTATTGTATCCTTTTAGAAGTTGTCTACCACAGGGAACTACCACATTGACATTATGCCCCTAACAGCTGACTCAGTTGTTCAGGATTTGGGAACTTATGTGGTCAGTGACCTAACTTTTGACCAACGTGTCTATTGTTATAACAAAAGCCTTCTATATTGCACAGCTTACTAATGAAGGGATTATGTCTAGATCAAGGAATGTCATTTTCTCCCTTATTGGGCCAGTCATTGAATATAATGCCCCCTTTGGCATGTATCTGTCCAGATACATGCACCAACTGGAATGCCCACAGAGATACTTTTGCAAAAAGGATACATAGCCTAAATAATATGTCCTATATGGAACAAATAAAAGACTTGTCACTATACTTGGTATCCAACAGACTGCTAAGAGGCGATCTGTGTCTGGCACACAAGGCATCCTTTGACCCATTACTGATGGATTTACTGCACATCAGCAAGTTAAATAGCATCAGAAATACTCAGTCTAGGGATCTAAATCTCTTCTGCAACAGCAACAGAATGCATTGGTGGGACAGGTATATCTTGCAAAGGATACCACTGTTGTGTAACAGACTCCCCATCCACATAATACTAAGTTCATTCCTTTCCATATTCAAGTGCATCTTAGATCTATGGAAGGGATGCAGAAAAATTACCCAAGGACTCCCTCTGTACTAATAATGGACAGAGACAGCTCCTAAATGCTTTATCCCATGCATGAGTCCCCTCATATTATCTATGGTATGATCTCAGTTATTCCCATTAGGGGTAATATATAATTATCAACCATGGGATGGGTAAAGCCAATCTGTAATCAAATAAAATATGTTATTTTGAGTACAAAAAGGGAGATTTCCTAGGTTTAAAATGGTCCACAAGGGCAGCTAGCTTAGTACTTACTTCTGAACCTATGAACAGTTATTAGAACTCTGTTTTGTAACACGTTTCTGCTACTTTATTTGGGATTGTTTTTAAAATGCTGTTATTTGAACCTTTAACACTCTGAGAAAGTGTCAGCAATATGGTAGATGCCTCTCTTTTCATAGCCAAAATTTTATCCAGATGTTTCTTCTTTCTTTTGTACTGTTGTGACAAAGGGGGATACTGCCAGCACAGCTAGCTTGAATTTTGTAAATAATTACATGTCATTTGTGAATTATCAACATGATTTATATAAGATGCTTGTGTTACAACTGCATTAGAACTGGGGTCTATATCACAAAGTCGAACATTAAAAACATCGAACGCATTTACATCGAACTCTAAAACCAAAACCACATAATGTCAAAGACACGGAGCAGTGATTTGACATGGAACAGAGATTTTTTTCCCAGGGAATTTAATCGCTGCTCCAAAAAAAAAAAAAAAAATCCACAAACAAAATAAAGTGGGGGGCTTTGCCCTCCACACCACCCCTACTTAAATATACCAACTCCGAGATTGCACCGCAGTTTAGGAAATGGCAAAGTCCCAGCAATGGCTCAGCAATTTTTTTCCTTGGGGGGAAAAAAATCATTGTTCTGGCCAATCGACATTCTGTGATTTTGATTTTTACAGTTCGACGTAAGAGAGTTTCCTGTTTTTAACATTCAACTTCATGATATAGACCCTAAGAATTGCATGTCATGTGTATATCAAACTGGTCTGCACAGATGTGTTAGAAAGGTATTTTATAATGTGCTTGTGCTTAAAATCTAACCACAGTGTGCCCTGCTGGAAGTGAACAGAAATGTACCTACAATATTATAACTGCTTATATGCATATATTTTAGCTGTGGAAACTGGAATACAGGAGGTTAACTTCAGAAAATAGCTAAAATTAAATTACTTTTTATGCTAAGCTGGAGACATAATGTCTGTGCTGACAAGTTTCCTGTATTGTCTTCGGAGTAAACTTCTTACTAGTTTTGAAATTTGAAGGAATGCAATTGTTTCTTTCAGCATCTGCTAAAGATCTGAGATCTATCTAAATACTGCCAGATTCCAGCAGTGGGGTTTCACCTGAGATAGAGTCAAATGACAAGAAATTATGTCATTCTGCAAGCTATCCCAGCAGCAATATTTGAGATATTCATTTAAAAATTCTCTTAGAGAGAGACAGAATTCTGTATTCTGTCTTGGACCTTACAAGAAACATTCACCACATCTGCCTTGCTCTGATGAGTTTCTAGGGAACACTATAATTCTCTTAGATATAGTCAAGAATATAGCAAGGCTTATTTTAGATATTTGTTATTTATTTATTTGAAACTGTCCTGCAATGTTGTTTTAAATATTTTCTGTGATTCTGAACTCTGGTGTCACTGTGAATATATGCTATTTTCTTGTTCCTTTATTATTTATTATTAAATATATTTAAGCATTTCATTGTGGCTGATCAGTGTAGAGATATTTAAGTTTTGAGAATACTTGCATATTTATTTGGTGACAGTATGTGGGCCACTCCTAATAGCCTTGATCTTGGTCAAACTACCATTTGTATTAATATTAATATCACACAGTAAGATTAGCCAGCCTTTGTTAAGGGCCTTAAAGTAGCTGATAAGGAGGTGGCTGGTGGCAGTGATAACTACCTTATAGTCTGGGCAAAAGGGGGCATAGCTAGTAAACCTGTGCCAGCCTTTCCCAGGTGTGTATGTAAATCAAACCTCAAAGAGTGTGCATGTCAGCTACTTGAGCAGGGCCACGAAGCACTAGTTGGACAGAGAGGCTGCTGGAGGTCTTGGCCTGGCCACCCATCTAAGATCTCAACTCTACAGCTGTGCCAGTGGAGATTCTTACTGAGGATCTGGAGAAAGAGGGAGAAACCAGCCCCAGACTGACTGTGGTCTCTGTGTGTTCTTAATGGAAATTGCACTTGATGCAGAGAGCTGCATCTGGAAAAAGTGTGTGTGTACTTGTCATCCTCCCAGTGTACGTCCCCCATTGTTGCCAGTGGTGAGGATTGAGGCTCCTTGATTATTAGATGGCAGTGGTGGGTCATCACAACTGCCTTGAGTCATTTCCTTGAAAATATAATCTGCAGAAGGTGACAACCAGTAGACTGAATTGTCTTTGGATAATGTTTTGACTTCAGCATTTTTATAATTACACTTTCTGCTTCTCTTAATAAAGACATGTTTTTGCCTCTGTCATAGTAAAACTTTTGGATCGCTTGTCTTTTCTTCAGTTACTGTATAATATCTTGGTCATTGTTTGGCTGCAGAAATGCATATAAAGCAAGCAACTCTGTAATAAGGCATCAAACCCATCTGTACCTGAGAGAGTAAATGACATTCATACTGCAATGGAGTGTTTAGATACTTTGGCAAGGACAGACAACAATCATTTAAAGATATCAGCTTTTCTGCAAATGTCCTTAACTGATGTGTCTTTCGTTCTGCATGACTTTTGCTTTCTGTGTAGTGAGGACTCAACATTTTGTGTTTAAATTTCCAAGTTTAAGAAAACTTGTATACTGAGTACCTTTCTCATAAACAAATTCTTCCTGATTTGATATTAAATGGACGCATCAATTTACACACAATAATTACAACAGAACTCTTTGTGATTTTCAGATGACATTCCACATTATGCTGAAACAAGTAAGTGTCACTTTTATGCCATGGAGGACTTGCAGTTTCATCACTTCTTCTTTACTCTGTTTTTTTTTCCCTTTACACACATATAATAGTTACAAATGTGTTTCAAGCTCCTGAAACATTATTTTTGCAAAATTAAATAATGTTCCTTTTTTGCACTTCCTGATACCCATATGTGACTCAAGAATGTTGTTAAACATGTTATGTTTTATCTAACTTTACCTGGTAACTTTGCCAGATTTGAAGAATAGTTCTTGTACGTATGACAGTGCATCATGATAAGAGAAATAAGAATGACTTAGTTGAATTAAAGCTGTATGTTGGTTTGGTTAACTACTCACAATAATGTCTTTTAAATGAACCACCACGTCTTTTTTGACACATTTCTTCATATGGCAGAGCTTACTGGTATCAGCAGCTGAGGTACGCTCAATATCACTTCCACCTGCCATTAAAACAAATCTGTTTTTTTTTCCTGTTCTTGTAAAACGCTCTTCTTAAAGTATCTACAGTGCATATCTATTTGCCAGGTTTATATTGTACTCATAAGTGATACTTCTGCATACTGAGAAGAATTATCTGAAGTATGCCAGGTGTATAAAATACAGATTTCTTAAAACAGATTGAAAGGGCCTGTTATCTAATTCTGCCATGACAGTTTTGCCATACATGTAACCAGAGACCTTTTGACTTCTGTATATAACAGGTAGCATTTTCTTTTAATCAGTGCATATCTAGACTGAGCATGGCTCAGGGTCTTGGAAGGTGATGGAACCATATGTGACTTCTCTGCAGCAGTAATGCACCATGACCTGATTGACTAACATTAAACCTCTAAGGTGACCATTTGTGTGTCATCATAAAATATCAAGTTAGAATCTGTGAGACAATTTTTTTTCTGAGTACCTCAAAGCTTTTGTTTTGTTCTGGTGACCAATATCATGAGCTGGCATGCTAAAGATGACTCCTAAGAGATACTGTAATAGATATATATCATCTTAAGAATAAACTCTGAATTATGTCAGACTGGTCCTAAGAATATCATAAGACTTGTCTGCAATATCTGTATATTCACAAAAGCATTTGCATTCACACTGTCAGTTTTAGACCTTCTAAGACAGCATGTGATCCATTAATGTAAGAGGAGATGTCATTTAGATTTGTTAACTTCAAATCTTTCTGTCTTGGTTTATCTAGGAGCTTAATCAGTTTGAAATTATGTTCCTGCTTGATGGAAAACCAAACACATAAGTCATCAATGATATTTACTATACCAAGTAAATATTAAATAATTTCAGCAGCTGTACTTTGAGAGACTTCAGGGGCTGATGATACCCAAAGAGTAATTTATTATTTATTTATTTAATCTAACATTTTTTTACCAGGAAAGTCCGACTTGGAACAAAGCCAATTTTCAGCAGAGGCCCTGGGAAAAACACACTCGATGCATGTTTTTATAACATGGAAGGAAATCAGAGCACCCAGAAGGAAACCCACATGAACACAGGGAGGACATGCAGACTCTGCACAGAAGGCACCCCACCTGAGAATTAAACAGGAGAACCTCTTGCTATGAGGCAACAACACTACCGCTGCACCACTGCGCCATCCAGCTTGATGGAACATTAAAGCTCACAGGTGACCAGTTGTGTGTCATAAAATATCAAGTTAGATAATATCCAAAGGTGTATTAATAGTACACAGTTTTGGTCTAGTGTAGCTTTGATTGCTAAAAGTTAGTATTAGGCATGTCCAAGATGACTTTTTTAATAGTCTGCAATGAGTAGTGTTCCCTTTGAACCTACCTGCTTGTCTTCTCTATCAATGCAGATCTTTATTTTACCTGATTATACTACAATACCATAACTGTTGCCTGATTCTGTTGATATAGCTTGCTTGACTATAACAGCTAGAGTTTCAACTCTCTTCAGTTCCTGCTTAGTTTTTTCTTTAAGAGTAACAAGTATTTTTCTGGTAACATGTCACAGAAATCATGTCAGGAAAAATTTAATATGCCGTTTTTCATTGCAGCAACATAGATGTTAAGCAACTAGCATAAGCTTTAAAAATGCTATTAGATGCTATTTCAGACTGATTTGGTTTCAGATATTTATTTTTTATTTTTATTTATTTATTTATTTGCAGTTTGTTTACCAGGGTGGTCCATTGGGCCTTGGGGAGCCCGTTTTCAATGGAATCCTGGGGAGAAAAGCTCCAAGTTACAACCAGTTAAAGTAACCATATTACAAATACAAATACAATAACAATTAAAACAAAGTAAAAATAAAAATAAAATAAATTGTAGGTTACACAGAGCTACTAAAAAGTCATAGCTGTAAATCTACAGCGGTTAAAGAGAATTTAGAAAATAAAAATGTCAGAGTAGGTCAAGTATCACAATTTTAACAATAATCAAATGTCAGGGTAGATAAAGTATACAGTGTTACATATCAGAGTAGATAAAGTGTCACAGTTTAACACTAATGAAATGTCAGGGTAGATAAGTATCACAGTATTAACAATAATCAAGTTAGTTTCAGCTGTAAAAGGTAGTGCAAAGGACTCCATATAATGCATTAAGGAGGAATAAAAAGTGACAGCTTGTTAAGAAGGTGTCAGCAGAAGTGTTTGAAGTAGGAGGTGATATAGATAGAAATATTATGTAGGATGAGAGCAAGAGCATTCCCACAGTGATGTTAGGTGAGAGTGGAGAAGAGATTTAAAGATAGAGAGACTGTTAGAGGTATGGATGAGAGGCGGAAGGGAGTTCCAGTGGCGTGAGAGGCAGAAGGAAAGAAGATGTTTGCCAGGTGGTCAGGAGGGTTTATGCAGTTCAATTTGATTTTGTTGGTTGGATCGCAGGCATCTGTTGGGAAGATGCATTTTAAAGGTTGAGATGAGGGAGGGACAGAGAGAAGGGTGAAATATAAGTTTATGTGCTTGGATAAGTTGTATGTAGATAAGATAATCGGGGAGTTCAAGCCATTTCAGTTGGTGTAGGGAGGTACAGTGATGGGTGCTGGATCTGTGGCCAGTTGCGAATTTTGCAATATTATAGTAACAGGAGGAGAGTTTGGATTTGAGGGAGGATTGCAGGTTGGTAAGGATAGAGGCTCCATATAGTAGGGATGGGATTAGGTAGGTGTTGGCAAGAGTGAGCCGGGTATGGGGAGAGATAAATTGGTAATGACGATAAAGCATACCCAGTTTGTGTGTTTTTTTAATATTTGCCAGCAAATGGTTGTCAAACTTTAGTTGGTCATCAATTAAGATGCCTAAGAGTTTGGCAGATGAGACAGTTTCAAGAGAAGTGTTATCTTTGCTGGTAATAATGAGAGAGTGTTTATCTAGGGTAATGCTTCTGGAGGGGAAAAATAACATTAGTTTAGTCTTATTAGCATTTAGCGCTAAATGGTTCTGGAGCATCCATAGCTCTGTAGTGGAGAATGCTTCTTGGGTAAGTTTCATTAGTGTAGAAGTGCAGGAAGAAGAGCAGATAACTGTCGAATCATCTGCATATTGAATAAGTTCATAGTTAGGGATGGCCTGGTGGAAGTCATTGATAAAGATGTTAAATAGAAGGGGACCTAGCATTGAGCCTTGGGGTACACCAGTGGGTGTGAATTGAAAGGGGAAATTGCTTTTTTCCACTTAACTGCTTGTTGCCTATTTGATAAGTAGCTGGTGAACAAGTTAATAGAGGAATGGAATAGGTTTAGTTTACAGAGCTTAGTAAGAAGAACGTTATGAGAAATTGTGTCGAAAGCTTTAGAGAGATCAAGGAGGAGGGTGGAAACAATGTGACCAGAGTCACGGGCCTTGTTTACAGTTTCGAGGAAGCAGAGGAGAGCTGTGGTAGAACTATGGCCAGGACAGAATTCGTGCTGAGTGGAAGTTAGAAGGTTATTATTGATGAGGTAGGGTAGGAGTTGAAGATGGAAACATTTTTCAAGAATTTTAAAGATGGGCGATAGGATAGCGATGGGACGGAAGTTGGAGATATCATTATTATTGCCACCCTTGGGGAGTGGAATAATATAGGCCTTTTTACAGCTCTGGGGGACATGGCATTCAGAAATTGATTGATTTATTAGGATGCTGATAGGGTAGGCTATGGCTTCTGTAGCAGTCTTTAGGAAGAAGGAGGGTATTTCATCGGGTACATTAGAACATGGTTTTAGTTTTTGAAGAAGTTTTTTTTTTATAGTAGAGATGGGAATAGGGTTTGTGGTGAAGTGAGGAGGTTGGGGGTATTGGAGTTATGGGAGAAGGGGTTCTGAGGAGGTTGCTGGGGGGCAGGTGATTTCATGGTAAAGGATGATGTTAATTTTGAGACGGAGTTAATAAAGAATGAGTTAAATTGGGTAGCTAGATCTGAGTCTAAGGCATTAGGGTCAGGGCAAGGGTTTTTTTTTTACCTGTGCTTAGAAGGGAAGAGATGCATTCCCAGAATTTCTTAGGGTTATTGTTGTGTTTGGTTTGGAGAGTGGAGAAATAGGCTTTACAGTCGCTGTTAATGAGTTTTTTAGCTTTGTTTGCGAAGTGATTTGTATTCGTTAAGGGAAGTGGAAGTTTTAGTTTTATGATAGTGGTTCCAGGCTTTGTCGTGGTTTCACATTGTAATAAGGCTGTTCCTAGTTAGCCAAGGGATGGATTTACTCTTTATACGTGTAGTTCTTAAGGAAGCAAAGGAGTCAAGCAAGCTTAAGAAGGTTGTATTGAAGTAAGTAACCACGTTATCCAGGGGTAAAGTCATTAATGGGTTCCAGTTAGCCCTTTTTAGGGTGTTGGAGAAAGCATTGTGGTTAAAGTTTTTTATGAGGCGAGTGGAGATGTAGGAGTGGGATAGTTGAAGGAAGAAAGGAAGGCAAAGGGCAAAAGTGGGAAGATGGTCTGCCAGTGGATCTGGGAGTGTGCCACTCTTGGAGAAGTAGTGTGAACAAAGAAGATGAGTTTGCTTCATTCTGTGAAAATACGTCTGTGCTTTTTCTGATAATATATTCACTGCTAAAGAATCTTTGCTCTGAGACTGCATTTCACAATGGCTGGTATCATGTTGCTAGCTTTTAACTTTTTCATGTGCTAACATACAGTTTTGCACTTATATACATACACATACTTTGCTTAACTGTCTGTAACATTGCCTTGTCTAAAGCTTCTTTTAGAAATAAAATGATTATCGAGGTCTTTAATTTTAGAAGTGGCAGATTCAGGAATCTGCAAAAGGGGGGGGGGGGGTGCAGTCTGGTCAGCTGACTAATTCATTGGCGGATCCAGAAATTTGCAGAAGGAAGGGTGCAGTCTGGAAAGTACACCAGTGTGGAGTGGAGGTGAGTGAAACACTGGGTGTGGAGGGGATGTCAAAGATCCTTAAGATGCTCTGACAACACATACCAAAAGACAGCAATATATATGTTCTTTGGCACATCATTGTGTTTTGTCTGTGTTTGTGGAGGTAGGTGACTCCTGCGCAGCATACAGCAAATTTAGCCAGTACCAGCTATTGGTTACTCTTGGCAGGTCACAGACCACTCCCATAATGGCATAGTATGCATATGCATTATGATGGCCTAGCAAAGAGTCCCAGTGAAGTCGATTCCACCTCAGCGAGTACCATGGCAAATGCAATCAACATTGTAAGCAAATCATTTCTGCAAAGCCTGTGAATAACTAAGCAAACACACACACACAGCAACTTAAGGAACTACATGTTATGGAAAAAAATTTCAAAAAAAGCAGGCAGAATACCTTAAAGTCCTTTCCCTCTACTTAGTCTCCTATAGATTGCTGAGGGGTGATCTATGCCTGACTTACAAGGCATCCACTAACCCACACTTATGAATCTCCTACATACTCATAAGTCAAAGAGTACCACAAATACAAGGTCTTGCAACCTGAATTTTGTTTGTGACTTAAACAGAACATGCTGGAAAATCAGATGTGTCCTAGCGACTGCCCCTCCTGTGGAACAGGTTCCCCATCCACGTGAAGCTGAGTTTGTTTGTTATCCAGTTTAAGCACAAACTAGACAAGTGGAGGGGGAACAGGAAATTTGTACTGAGCCTGGCACCCATGTCCCTTATAGAGAGAGGCAGCTTATAAATGCCTGACCCTCAATGTCCTATTTGGATGCAGGACATCATTATTCTTTTGAGAAAACTTGGCTAGGCATAGAAAGCCCCCCCCCCCCCGGGTCATTAGCCTGGTAACAGTCTATGAATCTATGAATACCTCGGTTCAGTTATATGCTGTTATGAAAACAAATGCAAACACTGTAAAATATCACAGAGAAATATAACATAATATCTACTTTAATGTCATGCAGTATTAAACATAAACCAAAAGCGCATACTTTGGGCCGAATCAGTAAAGATTCCATTTAATTTGTGCAAAAAGTAATGCTTCCAGTATCACAGGACAAAACTAAATGCACCAAGGATTGGAATCCCTAAATTGTATTTACCAAAAAAAAGGCCAAAAAATAAATAAACAAAGAAAACTCTTTTTAAATGTTTTTCCATGGGGAAAGCCCCCCACACCCCATGATGTTGAGGTGAGGGGCAAGACCCCTATACCCCCAAACTTATATATACCAACTCCATGATCACTCTAACTCAAAGAAAGAGGGAAATTCCCTCAAAAGGTCAACACTGCTAGTGGAACTCACAAATGGTTATTTCCTGTGGAGGAACTTCATCTGTCAGCAGGTTGAACCTTGGGCAACTGCGGCTCAAGACTTCAATTTTTGCCCACCTGTAGGTCACTCAATAACACAAAAAGCTTTCCTCAGCAGAACACAAACATGTCTTCTAACAGTTCAGGGCCAATCGTTTTTTTATCGACAAACAGCCTCTATACTCATTGCCTACCTGAAGTACCTGGTTTGACCCTTCTAGTATACAAAAAAAATAATGCATTAATGTACATTTTGTTTTACTGAAACAGTAATGACTACTTATCTTCTAGCTTGTTTTACTTAAATACATCTCAATCCTTCAAAGGTGGAATTACATCATCAAACACCAGGGGCCAGTCATTTAATCCATGGACAGTCACCATACCCATTTCCTACCGACAGTGTCCTGTTACATTAATGTAGTTTTCACATAAAGAGTAGTGACAGATTGTACTTCCACTTGCTTTATCCAAATACACTTTACTCCTTCAAAGCCAGAATTAAAACAACAAAACAAAAGGGACAATAATTTTATCCACAAACCAACTCCATGTCTATATTCTGCCTAAAGTATCTACTTTGACTCTGATAGGATTAAAAATAATAACAGTTTCATTAATATATTTTTTGTTTCATAGAAAAAGTAGTCATAGCTTGTCTTCTAACTTGCTTCACCCAAAGACACATTAGTTTTGCAAATCTAAAATTACAAAAAATAAACACTGGATCAGTTATTTCATCCACGCACAGCCTCAATGCCCAATGCCTATCTAGAATATCTGGTTTGGCCATTCTAGGATAAAAAATAATTGCTACTGTTTTTGTAAAACAAAAAATGCAGTTTTGTAATCTTAGTTTGCATTCAAGCTTGTTTACCCAAAATACATTAGTCTTGCAAAGTTTGAATTAAAATAGCAAAGAGTGGGTCAAACCATTTCATCCACATTCAGCCCCCATACTCATCGTCTGTCCACAGTGTCTGGTTTGACCCTGCCAGATAAAAAAAAAATATTAATGTATTTTGTTCATATAAACAATAGTCACAGTTTGTATTCCATCGTACTTCACACAAATACACCTTAGTCTTCAAAGCTAGAATTACCACTACAAAACAGCAGGGACAATAACTGTAATCATAAACAGCCCTCATAACCATGACATAAAAAAATGCATTAAAATACATTATTTTACATATCAGAAATTACAGCTTGTATTCCCACTTGCTTCACCCAAATACATACTAATCTTTCAAAACTAGAATTACAACAGCGAGTAGCTAGGGCCAGTCATTTCATAAACAGACAGTCCCCATACCCATTAACAACTCATTAACGTGTTTTTGTTTCACAGAAGCAGTAACCATAGCTTGTACTCCAGTTTGCTTCACCCAGATATACATTAGTCCTCCAAAGTCAGAACAGCAGGGCTGGTCATTTCATCTAAAGAAAGCTCCTAAGTCAATTGTCTACCCACAGTATCTGGTTTGATCCTGTAGGATAAACAAAACATATGGTTGCATTAATGCATTTCTCTCACAATCTGCATTCCATTTTGCTTGACCCAAATGCACATTAGTACTGCAACATAATCATTACAAGAGCAAGCAACAGGGCCAATTTTTCATCTACAAATATCCCTCACACCCATTGCTATCCACATTATCTGAATTTACCCTGCCAAGTTAAAACAATAAATAAATAATGGTAACACTAATGTATTTTTCACATAAACAGTAATTACAACTTGAATTCCATCTTACATCATCCAAGTACACATTAGTTTGGTAACAACAGCAAATAGAATTCACAATTTCATCCACAAACATCTCGTATACCTGCTGCCTACCTAAAGCATCTATCAGATTAATAAGTTAATAACAATTATGGTTACGCTAGTATAGTTTTGCTTCACAAAATCAGCAGTTACAGCTTGTATTCCAACTTGCTTCATTCAACTGCACTTTACTCTTGCAATGCCACCATTATAATATCAGACAATAAAGGAGGACCAGTTAATCTACAAATAGCCGTTTTGACCTTGTCAGGAATAAAAAAAATACTTAACCTGCTACTATCTAGAGAAACTCTCGAAGCAACTTTTTCTGTGCAAGACAAAAAAAAAAAAAAAACACTCATTCAAT
The DNA here is from genome assembly GCF_019279795.1 of Protopterus annectens. Lineage (NCBI taxonomy): Eukaryota > Metazoa > Chordata > Ceratodontiformes > Protopteridae > Protopterus > Protopterus annectens. The sequence continues at coordinate 49,363,546 of NC_056734.1, forward strand.
ATGTGTGTGCTCCACTTTGTCATAAAAATAACTGCATCTAGGAACTAGTAGCAGAAAATTAGCTCCCAAGTCTTTATCATGGTAATTTATTTGGGCCAGAAGATTGAACTATCGGTTGGAGTGCACATTTAATAGGGAGGGAGTTTTTTACAGGACAAACAGCTATGGAAAAAGTAAATATATGTATTGAATTCATTTGGCAATAGGCACGACCAAACTTGCAAATAACCGCGAGAATAGTGCTACTGTATTTGTAAGTACAGTAACTGAAAAATTTACAGAAAGTGGGACTTCAAGGTGCAGTAACATATTTTAACATAACATGACGGTTAAACAACCTTTCTATACATCACAGGTTGATAGGTAAGTACTAATCTGTCCTTGTGGGACATTAAGTTTATCCATTTTCCCCTCAAAGGTATACACTGTACTGCACTTTTAAACTGTGTATTAATGAACTGCCACCTACTTTTAACTGTTTTTTGCTGTTTCACTGTTTCAACTGCTTGCTGTTTGATACTGTTTTTCCTGCACTACTGTACTTTCTAGTATTTGTATATTTTATAGCATAGGCTAGATTCAGATTTGCTGAATCTAGATTGTTTGGCATTATCTGAGCACTAAAACTGAACTCACTGATTAAGTGTCCCAGGCAGGTACATCCCTAGCCCTAAACAGCATTCTATCTTCACCCAGGATGATACTTCACTACAAACAAAAAATGATTGACTTCAACAATTGGCTTAGCTTCAGGTGTCAGTCCAGGGGGATCCAGTATCTGTCAGCTTGGGACGACATGATCCCAAAACCATGCTACTTTGCTAGGGATGGTCTCCACCTGTCACATCTGGGCTTTTGGTTACTGGCTAAGGTACTTGCCTCCCCCATAGTGCCTTTTTTAGGCAGTCATAACAACAAAATTCCCAATGTAAAAACATCTTCTAGAGACAAATTCAAGGTTATGCTGCTTAATGCTAGGAGTCTAAATCAGAAACTGCACTCACTGGAAGCACTCCTTACTTTGGAAGACACAAATGTCTGTGCAGAATCAGAGACATGTTTCAAGGCCACAGAGAGTTCTCCAGACATACAAGGCTACAATGCCTTCCACAAATTCAAACCACAAAATGAACATGAGAGAACCAAACAGGGGGAGGTGTATCCATCTTCATTAAAGACAAATACACCTCAAGACTGGTTAAACAGTACAACTCCCTACAGCCTACTCCAAGTCCAGCTAAATTGTAGGAAATACCATCTCCATATCATTATTAGTTATAGGCCCTCACCATTAACCAGGTAAACCACAATGCCTACTTGTACCTACTTAAGTCACTCACAGTACAGCCAAACACCCTATTCATGGGTGACTTTAACTATCTCTTCATCAACTGGACAACATATACGAGTACTAACACACTCACCCTAAGGTTCCTGGACTTTTGTTAACAGAAATGTTCTGGAACATTTAGTGAGCACCCCCACAAGCGGCTCAAACATCCTTGACCTAGTGCTCATCAACATGGGAGATTGCAGCATCATCCCATGTGTGGGGCCCTCTCTGGTTAGGTCAAATCACAGATCTGTTTCGTTTGAAGTAATCACACCCCCCCCCCCGAGCAAAAAGGTTAAATAATTTCTCTAATGCAAACTACAGCCTTGACACGATGGCATAAGTAGTTTCAAACTACTGACAGCAGTGACTCCTAGACTGAGGAGTACACTAATGCCTTTTATAAACACCTAAACAAGTGTATAGACATTAACCTAGCCTACAATATAAACAGGACTTGCTGGAGAGAGAGATACATCTCCCACAGGCTGACACTCCTCTGGAACAAACTCCCAATTCAAGTTAAACAGAGCTTTTCAATGACTATTTAAGCGTAACTTGGACAGTTAGATGGGGAAACCATAAATTCACCTTGGGAGTTTCATTTATGTCCCTCTTGGATAGGGGCAGTTAGTCTTTCGGCTTTTCCCAGTTAGGGGTTGCCACAGCGGAGCACCAGTCCGCTATTGATTGGCAGTGAAGTTTTACAGTGTCGAGTTGTGAGCCCAGTGCCCAACCTTCAGAGAAGGCACACACACACACACCTATCTGCATGTCTTTAAAGTGCGCTCGACCACAGGGAGGACATGCAGACACTGCACAGAAGGAACTCCAGCCGAGGATCGAACCAAAGAACCTCTTGCTGTGAAGATAGGGGCAGTTGGTATTGTTCATAAATTCACATGCTAATACTGGCTATTTCTCCTGGTCTGTGAAGGAACAAGGGTAATACATGGCTAGGTTTGTAAAGGCCCTAGTAACCTCCTATGATCCTATGAAATTCTATACCTTGTGTTTGTGAGGTAAACATGCCAACTCCCAGTCCTAGGTTAATTAAAACCAATAACCTCTGTGTTAACAGAGTTGAAACATGATGTACAGAACACTGAAGTGTTAAATGATATATTACTTCTACTGTTAAAATTATTTTCTCAGTCTCTGAGTTACATTTACTGTCTTTTGTGCTAACTTTAATGACTTTCCTTATGACTTCATATGTTTCATTATCTGAGCTACCCCAGATTTTGCCAAAACCTGCTAGAATCATACAGTCAAACTCAGTTTCCCCCTTCTGAATTAACTATTCTGTGCTCCTTTTTTATTCCCACCACACTTATTTATTTTAACATGTAAAAGGTCATTTAAATTGTCAAAGAAAACCTAACACTTTACTTAAAAGACTGTGCTATCTTTTCATCTCACTAGGAACAGAAAGAAGTGGTAAACAAATTCAAGTGACAATCATAACTCTCAACCTTCTCTCTCCAAAATGAGGAACAATATCCTTGCTGGCCATGATAATGTGGAACAAATAAGTAAAATGTCATAGGGAGGGAGTATTTCCATGTCAAACAGCTATAGGAAAGTAAATACATGCACTGAATTATTTTGGCAAAAGGCACGACCAAACTTCCAAATAACCTTGAGAATAGCACTACCGCATTTTTAAGTACGGCATCCGAAAAACTTATAAGAAGTGGGACTTCAAGGTGCAGTAACATTTTTCAAAGAACATGAGTGAAGGTTAGGGCTAATGCCCTCAAGCAGTACAGAATGTTGTGTAGCCTCAAGTACTTGTGCTCTTTTTTTTTCTTCTTCTTCAGCTGTTGCTCAGACAACCTTCTCTCGGTGTTCCTGTCAGGTACTTACACAGTCTTGATGGAAGATGCAGTTAGAAGAAACACCTGACTGGATACTCTAACTGAGCATTCCATCATGACTTGTGAAGCAAAATGAAAAGATAAATACTTAAATAAAAATAATATCGCTGTGGGTTGAAATCGGAAAATGTACAAGCAAACGAGGTATGTTCTCAACCATGTACCACTTTTGCTGTATATTTTCTGATTTCAGTTGAAACAAAAAAACAGATACTTTTTTGTACCAGGCTGTAGGGCTGCTTAAAAAAAAGGTTTTGGGGAGGGCCTGCGCCAAGGCCTAAATCCACCATTCAAACTTTGGTTGGTGACAGGTTATCAGAAACTACACAGTTTGCTTGTGCCTTCTCAAGACTCATAGACATGCCTTTGAAATTGTTTGAGTTGCTATCTGTCTGAACTCATTGAATTATTTATTCATGCCCAGTTTATCATGAGATGTAGAGTGTTAGATAGATTAATTCTACTTTAAGCTGAAATAAAATAAAATAATGTGTATGCTTGTAAATGTAATCCATCTTAAATGAATATGTGAGTGAGTTTCATGCACTATTACAGAGATAACTAGGAAGGTTAACTTTTTTCATAAATAATGGCTGGCACTCAGAGAACTTTTTCTGTGCTCGTGTAAACTGACATGGTCAGAAGGAACAGTTTATGCAAATGTGGGAAATATGATTCAGAAGCATGGTTAGACACAATGACAAAATACTTCATTATCTGCTAACTGCATTGCATTGTGTTATCACTAGTGCTAATCAGAATTTTCCTGTGGTAACAACCACTAGTGGCCCATGCGAGATATTGAGATAGACACCTCCCTCATTCATTCTTCCATGCATATGCAACATTCAAACATACACACACACACACGGATTATGCAAGCCTTGCACAGCATGCAGAATTAGTGCAGGAGCTCTAGCAGGCAATATGTCTGCTGTGCGATCCAGGAATAGCCTGCAGGGGCATGCACAAGCGCTCCTGCATGGACTCAGCCCCTGTATGCAAATTACCCCATTTGCAGGAGAAATCCATGCAAATGAGGTAAATTTGTGATCCAGGAAGCTGGAAACCAGTCGTGCTGGACTAGTGTAATCTGCAGAAATGTACTCGGTTAGTAACCGAGTACATTTCTGCAAATTCCAAAACGGAGCCGTGACAGCTCCAAATAAAGGGTGCATATCAGTCAGGAAGCATGCCAATGGCCAAGTATAAGGCCACTGGCATTAAAAACAGCTTAAAAAATAAAAAAAAATCAACTATTTTTTTAGCCGATCTCGGCAGTTTAAGTAGGGCAGCGGCACCCAAACGGGATTGGGGTAAAAATAAGAAAATAAACCTAAAATAAGCATTCTAACTAAAATCACTATTCTGCTATTAAAGTCAGTGGTAGGCAGAAGACAACATGGCCAGTGAGTAGTGGTTGCTAAGCGGGGAGGCTCAGTGTGAGACATGTAACTATGCATTAGTAGGCAATCCTATGCAAATGAGGGGAATGATAGTGAATACCAGTTTTCCCCAACATGTTAGTCAGGTCCCAACAGTGTAAGAGCAGGAATAGCTTGGTGCAAGCCTAGGAGTTAACTGACATCATGGGGGGGGGGGGGGTGACAGGCATACTGTAAGTGGACTGGAGCCCTCTGGCTCAGGTTTGCTCCTAGCTAAGCACAGCTAAGCAAGGGGTGTGTCTGAGTCTGCCTAGCACTCTTTACATTGCCCAAGCAGGTGTGCTTGCCATGCATCAGGTTTTAAAGAAAAAAAAAAGGGTAAACCAGGAAATAGTAGCTCTGCGCACATTTCAGCACTGTGTTTGTGCAGCGTGCCCCTGGGCTTAAACAGGAAGGCAGTGGGAAGGGAAAACTGTAGTAGGGAGTTAATCAAGGTGAACTAGCATAGCTGGCAGGTGAAATGTATCAGAATCAGCCAATTACACAGGCAGCAGATCAGCCCAGCCCAGCCCAGCCCAGAACACTACTATAAACTATGCAAACACCTTCCCCTCTGGTTTTTCCCATACTGTACACCACCGGTGTATACAAGTGGGGAACGTTTAACAAACAAAACTACAAAATGATAGGAGCTGCAGCAACAACATGTGCAAGAGGCTGAGGGTGGTGAGGATGTGAATGCTGCCAATCAACCCACAGTGAGGATATGGAAAAGAGTGTGCAGACCCAGGATAACCTACCAGTGTCTACATGAGCTGGAGATAGTGGAGCACTATAGGGTGGACATGGACCTCCTACAGCAAATTGTTGAGCTGTGCCGGCCACGCCTGACACACCGAAATGACTGAGGGGAAACCATCCCAGTGGATACCAAGGTACGTGTAGGCCAAGGAATTCTGGCCACAGGTACCTCCCAAAGCTCTACTGTTGATATCATGGGGATCTCACAGGCATCAGCATCCAGAATATTCCACCAGTTCCTGGATGCCTTGTCAGCACATGCCAGTGAGCACGTATATTTCCTCAACACCTGTGAGGTGATGGCCAGCAATATGCGTCTCTTCCACCAAATAGCAGAATACCCAGAGGTAGTGGGTGCTATAGACAGCACACACATATGCATCAAAGTACCGCCCGGTGATCAGGGTAGGGCCTACATCAACCGCAGGGGCCTCCCCTCCATCAATTGCCAGGTCATGTGTGATGCCTAGGGCATTATAATGATTGTGTATGCTGGCTGCCCTGGAAGCTATCATGATTCCCACATCTGGCATCTGACACAGCTGTACCAGCGATTTGCCAATGGGGACATCCCCTACGGTCACCTAGTGGGGGATGCTGGTTAGGTTACAAACAGGAGCCGTGGCTGATGACACCCATCAGAAATGCACACACACTTGAACAAGAACACCATAATGAGGCACATGCACAGACCAGACTTATAATAGAGCATGTGTTTGGGATGCTCAAGTCACGGTTCTGGTGCCTGGACACATCCAGTGGAGTCTTGCAGTACACACCAGCTACATGTACTCAAATTGTTATGGTATGTGCCATGCTACACAATATGATCCTGTGGAAACAGCTGAAACAGGAACAGCACGGGGCAGGGCCACACAGCCCCCCACCAATACCAAGGCCTGCACAGGCACAGAGTGACTCGGAGGAGGAACAACCTGAGCCTGCCCCAGTAGGCAGATAGAGGCATGCCCAGTATGCCATGGCATTGGCAAAGAGGTAACATATAGCACATACACTGACACAGTAGGGACACAGGGAATGACACCTCTCTCTGACTCACACATACAGTAAAAGGGATGCCAAACATGACACTTCCTGTGCTCAACCATGTATAGGGAGTGTACTATGTATCCATCATAGGAAGCCCTCCAGCACCATCCTCAATCCCGGCACACCCACATGGTAAGTTAATCAACCTGCCAACTGCCAAATGGAGTAGAATGTGCCATTACCTGTATCTATGATATGGATGTAAGCATGCAATGGAATTGGGTGGCTGAATGTTATAGCAGCAGATAGTAGACACCCATAGTGGCACCATGCCATCTGTAACACATACTGGAGTCACCATAGTAGCCAGTACTGCACAGGGTGACAAAACCCACTGCAGGAAATGTGCTGGGCAACATGTGTGTCCATATGACTCACACATGCCAGTCAGGGAGGTTCACATACCCAACAAAAGTCTCAGCCAGCAGAACAGGTGTAGAAAAACCCAAACAGAGCCTGTGCTATGGCCTCTGAATGATGCCTATGGGTACCCCCCCCCCAGGCCTACACAGACAGACTACAGCAGGTCAAGCAGTGGGATGTTAGTTCTGAAGTGAAGGAAGTCAGACACTAATATGTAGGGCAACCAAAGCTAAGACCTTTAGTACACTGATATGCCTCTAGTCAGTATGATAGGTTAGAATACAGAATGAAATGGAGTACCTGACATACAGTCATAGCAAATGGGTGCAAGTGCCAGGTGTGATCCCCCCATCCTATGTAGACATGTAAAAACAGTAAGGTGTGCCCCCAATCATGTGTAGAAATGTAGAAACAGCTGTCCCCCCCAATCCTGTGTAGAAATTTAGAAGCGGTCAGGTGTGTCCCCCCCCAATTCTGTGTAGACATGCAGAAACAGTCAGGTGTGCCTCTACCACCAATCCAGCATAGAAATGTAGTAACAGTCAGGTGTGCCTCCTCCCAATCTGATGTAGAAATGCAGAAACAGTCAGGTGTGTCACCCCACAATCCTATGTAGAAATTTGGTACCAGTCAGGTGTGCCCCCTCACGCCTATGTAGACATGTGGAAACAGGTCTGCCCCTTCCCCCAATCCAGTGTAGAAATGTAGTGACACTCAGGTGTGCCCTCCCCCAATCCTGTGTAGAAATGTAGTAACATGTATGAGTAGGTATAATATGAGTGGAGCACAGATGCCCAGAGGTGGCCAAGGTAGCAGGATAGGTTGTAGCATTTGCACAATATGCAGCTCTGTGTGTGTTAGGATGGTGTGTGTTTCATAATCTGTAAGAGTGGTCAGTATGTATGCATGTTGAGGTAAGACTTGGTGGCCATTGCCCACCACTGCTGATGACAGGGTAAGCCCTCATGACTGCAGTGCCAAAGACAATCCCCACCAGTATAACACATGCTAGCAGTACGCCATTGTAAATGTATGATGGTAATGTGTCACCATCTGAAAGACTGACATGGCATAGCTGTTGGGCTAGATATACAAGCAATACACAGGGGAAAGTACCCCAGACATACAGTATATATTGTGTCACTGTGAAATGTAGACACCCTTGGATTTGTACATATAGGTATGCATCACAGTAACTGGACCTGTAGTAGGGGATACCGGTGATATCTGCCTGAACACCTGCAGATCACAAAGGAGGTAGGACTGATGTATTGGGAAACAGCTGATGTACCTGCACATGCCAGCATAACTGGAATGCCCCATGCATATCTGTGTGTCAGATGCGAGTAGTGTCCATAGCACACATGCACCCAGCCACACAAACACCACCCACAGGCACCTCTCTGGTAATATCCCTGCTGTGGGGAATGGGTACAGTAAGACCCAACCTGTATATGGCAATAGCAGAAGACTGCAGCATGCAGTGCAGGTGTCCCATGCAGGTGTGTCCCTAGCTGTAGGTAGCACCCTGCCAGCATCCACACCACCTGATCAAGACTGATAGAAGGTATTGGCATAAACACATATCACACCTACCCTGTCACCCCAGAGGAATATACTGTATGGTGGTCTGGGACTGTAGGACAGACAGAATGCAACAGCCTGCCACATCTGGGCCTGCAGCAACACCAAATGCCCCACAGACATCTGCCAAAGGCCTGCATCTCACACATACCGCCAATACATGTTATGTCATGGACACACAAATAACAACATAACACACTCCACATAAGCCATATGCAAGGCCATGTGGACAAACCACAGTAACATGTCCACCATGTCCCACTGCATGAACTGTAGACCAGCACTAACACACACCTGTGATGGGGTGATACCCTTAGGGAAAGTATCAGAGAATGTATGCGTAATGTATGGAAGAGGTTAGAATAACGGGGGGGGGGCATGGGCAGCATGGAATGTGCAGGGTCCAACACTGAGCTGTGTGCACACACTATCCCTGGCTACAAACACATAAATGGGTGGCTACACACCTGCCCGTACACCATAGTAGGGTAAATGTCCTGACCCTAACCTGTGAAAATCTGTAAAGCTGTGAGGCACTGCCACAGCAATATAAGGCCATACTGTAGTGCTGATGGGTGGACAAGTACTGTACCAAGGTGCTGAACTGGATACACAAACCCAGCACCAAGTGTTTGCAGCTCCCCCTCCAGAATGGCATAACTTACCATGAATATGTAGGTGTCTGCACACAATACTGGACACAGCTGCAGTCACCCTTGTCCCCCAAGTCATCACTGTGAGCAAGAATGTCCACCTGACAGTACATGAGGACAGAAAGCATCACTGTGCATAACAGTACACATGTCTGAATATCTCTGCTAACAGCAGTACTATGCAGCTGAAGCAGCACAGACACAATCACCTCCAGTACACACTATCCCCTGCATAGTTTATCCCCATATTGCCAAATGATTGACAGATAACCTGCAGAAACAGTATGCTACCTGTAGATGTACAACACAAAAGTCTGCACTGCAGTACAAACTACCTGGAATCAATCCACACATGAAGTACAGAAGGGCATACTGGGCATGCTCACTTACTTAGAGAAATGAAGGCAATGTCAGTCAACAACATACTGAAAAGTCATACTGAGCATGCTCACACACTTAATGAATGCCATGTCTGCAAACAACAGTGGACCAGACATGTCTGGCAGTTGCAGATGTTTGTGCAGACACTCCTCAGTATGCACCACTCATGCTTTGTACACACACTGGATAGGAATAAAGGCATATATCCAAGAACAACACACTATAATAAGCCAAAAGTAGACATCCATAGATGTGTGGAAGAGAGTGACTGTCACAAGGGGCCATCCATTATGAGGCCTATCCCACCCAGCACACAGCCAAATGGTGACAACCAAATGAGGTTTAGATGTCACTCACTGTAGACCTTAGCCACTGGTATCTGTCAGCATTACTGACTGTGGTGCAAGTCACTGTACAAGGAGGTAGTCATCTAGCAGCTGTATACACGTACCTGTGGAATATAACCTTGTGTGTGCCCGCACGTGGTGTGTCAACCTCTAGATGAATGGGTTATGGCCCATGCACACACACTGCCCTCCCCATAGCCTTACTATGACAAGCCTGCTGAGGTCATCCACTCTGAAATACACCCTTGTGAAAGGTGTAGGCCAGTAATATCCGTGGCACTTCCTATAACTACGTAATGCTGTAGTGTGATAAACTAGTTAGGTAGAAGTTCTAATCCCAGACATGGCAACTGTGTGTGTGTGTCTGTGTAGAGAGCAATGCTTTTTAGGCTAGCCACACTTACTACAATTCAAATGCCCTACTTTGGCAATCCTGCTGATGTCATTCATTGTGAAATACACATTTGGTGAAGGAGTAATCCAGTAATCCCAGTGGTGCCTCCTATAACAGCTTCCTGCTGTAGTGTGATATAGAGCTCTGGTAGGGGTTCTATTCTCTCATAGGTTCATAGATTCATACTAGGCTATCTGCCCTAGGGCATTTATAAGCCTAGCCAGAGTGTGTTTGGCTTTCACCACCCATTTTAAATTAATTTTGCTATACCCTTTTTCGAGGTTAGTATACTGTGCCTCTGTCTAACAGTGACACAGAAGTGATACCCGGGGTAAACCTACGATCTCCCATCCACTCATCAAGATTCCTCTTGAAGAGAGTCAATGAGGGACTCTGCCTAACCTGGACTGGGATTTTATTCCAGAGTGAAGGGAACCTCTGGGTTGTGAATCTGTCCCTCCAGCATGTCCTATTTATTTCAGTGCTGAGGTTCAAGTCTCTCGAGTGCGTAGCTCGATGGGATTTGGATTTTCTGAGGTGCAGCATGTCCATTAATTCCGGGTTGGACATGGCTTTATACTTCAGGCACAGATCGCCTCTGAGCAGGTGGTATGCCACTGAGTAGAGCTGGAGTTTCTTTAACCGGGCAGCATATGGCATCTGTTTGAGCCCTTTGATCCTCTTGGTGAGGTACTTTTGGGGTCTTTCCAGTTGCTGCAGGTGTCTGGTAAGGTACATCCCAAAAGGGGCATTGTACTCAATTATGGGCCTGATGAGGGATGAGTAAAGAGGCACGATGACCTCCCCTGATCTAGATGTGAATCCCTTCATGATTAGGTGGGCTATATAAAATGTTTTTCTAACCACTTTGGCCACGTGGTTGTCAAATGAGAGATTGCTATCAAGTTGGGTCCCCAGGTCCCTAATTACTTCTTCTGTACTTAATGGATTACTAACTATGTGGTAATTTGTTGGCACTTTGTTTTTGCCAAAGGGGATGACTATACACTTTTTGGCGTTTAGCTTGAGGCCATAGCTCTGGCACCAGTTGTCTGTTTCTATGAGGCCCTTTTGGAGGATGCTTGTGTCGGCTGGAGAGTCGATTATGGTGCCCAGTTTGCAGTCATCTGCAAACCTGGTCAGCCACAGTCCTTCCATGTTGGCCTGTACCTCCGAGAAATATATATCGAACAAGAGAGGTCCCAGGACTGAGCCTTGTGGGACGCCACTTGTAACTGGTTTGGAGTCTGACATGGCTCCAGCAATTCTAACCATGTGTGTTCTGTCCTTGAGCCAGTTTGCAACCCATCTAGTGACATAGGGATTTATATTTAAGCTGGTGAGCTTATCTATAATGCCCGAGTGGGGTATTGTATCAAAGGCTTTTGTGAGGTCCAGGTAGGCTGTGTGGACCACCTTCCCTGCCAATGGCCTTGGTGACTGTTTCAAAGAAATCGACCAGGTTTAAGAGGCAGGATCTGCCCTTAACAAAGCCGAACTGGGTAGGATCCAGTGTCTGTAGGTCCCCAATATCTTTATTTATGAGGTCCATGATGATCCTTTCCATAGCTTTGCAGACCAAGCTAGTCAGGCTTACGGGGCGATAGTTTCCAGGATCCATTGAGGCACCACCTTTGTGGAGAGGGACCACTGTTGCTGTACGCCACTCTTGGCAGTTGTGGATGTTTTGTGTGTGTTTCTATGTCTGTGTAGGGAGCAATGCATTGTAGGCTAGCCACACTCACTGCAATTCAAATGCCCTACTTTTGCAATCCTGCTGATGTCATTCATTGTAAAATTCACCTTTGGTGAAGGAGTACTATAGTAATCCCTGTGGTATGCCCTATAACAGCTTCACACTGCAGTGTGATATAGAACTCTGGTAGGGGTTCTATTCCCACACATGGCAGTTGTGGATGTTTTGTGTATGTTTCTATGTCTGTGTAGGGAGCAATGCATTTTAGGCTAGCCACACTCACTACAATTCAAATGCCCTACTTTGGCAATCCTGCTGATGTCATTCATTGTGAAATACACCTTTGGGAAGGAGTACTCCAGTAATCTCCATGGCGCGTCCTATAACTGCGTAGTGCTGTAGTGTAATAAACTAGTTAGGTAGGAGTTCTATTCCCACACATGACAGGTGTGTGTGTGTGTGTGTGTGTGTGTGTGTGTGTGTGTGTGTGTGTGTGTGTGTGTGTGTGTGTGTGTGTGTGTGTGTGTGTGTGTGTGTGTGTGTGTGTGTGCGTGCGTGTGTCTGTGTTTGTAAGTCGTATCCTGTATGGAGGTGGTTGTGAGTGTGTAACAACTGGGCTCAATGTGGAGCAGGTTTTACATATTTCTTCAATGGTGGCCCTAGTATATATCACAATGTCCACTGTACAGGGATAACAGATGTGAAATAGCCGAGAGGCTGAGGTGCAAATCCATACCCCTACATGTGACATCATGGCCAAGCAAACAACGTTTGCAACCCTAATATCACCCAGAAAACACTCTCAACTCATGTCTCACACACACACACACACACACACACACACACACACACACACACTTGCCTAGGCAACAGCCGCTATGTTGGTAGTGCCCTGCATATTGCCCACTGATAGTAACCATGGTGTGATTGCAGTGGGCTACAGAGGGCATGGCATACTGTCCATCTGTCCAATAGGCACGTACATGCTGATAGTGCACCTTCCCCATGTTTCCCACTGGACACCTGCAACACCTGTGGTGCCATCGAATGTGACCCATAAAGGACATGCCTGAAAAACATGCCCTGTATGGACAGATGCCACTGACACCAGGGAATGCCAGTATCATGCTATCAATGTAGGTGCAGGGTAAACCTGCTGTCCATTAACAGTTCCTACCACATGAGGCCAGGACTGGCACATCTGATGATAGCAATCTGTGTACACACCTTGGGCCAGTCACCCCAGGTACAGTTCCACATGTCACTGTACATGAATGTTGGAGGTGTGCACATCCCAGACACTGTCCATGTCATGGACTAAGGAACATATACATGGCAAGAAATGCACAGCATTGGCTACACGCAATAGTCACCCAGGTGACTAGATGGTGAATACAAACCCTCCCATGTGGGCAAATCCAGAAACTACACCCCTGAGCCACAATGCAGACCAATGTCATGTGGGCTGATGTCAAGGTATACCCATCACCTAGCCTGGTATAGCTGTCTGGCACAGTCGACCACTACAAACCCGTTTAGTAATGCAGCCATGCATGTCAATACTGACACCTTGTGTGTGTGTGTGTGTGTGTGTGTGTGTGTGTGTGTGTGTTGTATGATGTGTATGATCACATTCACACTCACTACAACCCCCATTGGCATACCAAAGCATACTGTCCAATGTCAGACACCTCCACATCCCTTTTCCCATATAACCTCTATATGACCCCTGTGGTGGATGTGATACCTGCACAGTAATGTGTTGTGGCAATCTCACTAGTGATGAGTTGTATTCCTGGCCCTGCCAAGTGTGTCAATGTGTGTGTGTCCCTGTGAGAGTATGGCTGGGTTGATACTGGCACCCGTCCATGTGGACGTGCACGTGTACTACACCTACCGTATAGCTACCATATCCCTGTTGTAGATGTCACTCACCATCGCATATATGTTTTGAGGGCTCCTCAACATGTAACCTATGTGCCGCATCCAATAACTGCATAGAAATGTGATAACACTACATAGATGTCAGGGGTTTGATACCCTGTGCTGGTAGGTGTGTGACACAAATATGCTTAAGTTTTACTCTCCCACCCCTCCCTGACTTTACTTTGCCTCTGTTTGTCTCTCTCACTCCCTCTCTCGTGGATGTGGAGACCTACACCTGCTTTGCTTAGGCAACAGCTTGTGTATTTTAATTGATGCTCATGATCAGCTGATGGCTTCTGCATGAATTGCAGCCCTCCTCTAGCTGATTGCATGTGAAACAGCTGTGGTAACATTCCCATTGCCAACTGTAGGGAAACACACTCCAATATCTAGGAACATCATGTTGGTGTTGGTCCTTTTCATTCACTGTGAGCTGGAACTCGTTCTGTTGTTTGGCAAACAGCATCTCAGATGTACTGAGGATTTACTTCTAACAACATACACTGTGGAAACAGGGGAACACACAGGAGGGGGATGTGCCTGACCTGACTACAGACTGTAAGTGATGCTATACTGCATTTGGAGTAATGTTGGTTTAACAGGATGTGTGTGGATATGGCTGTCCTACATGTTTTAATAACTGTCATGTCAGTGTAATGTTTATGAGGAAAACCCATCTGTAGGGTCATCTGCAGACAGGGCAGTGTGTGGTGCATGTTGTTTCATATGTTACCCACAGAGCACCTATCTGTGAACTGCAGAAGGTAGTGTGAGGATTGAAGTCTGTAGATGGTGACAGCCATGAGAGTTACTGACTTCATATCTCTCATAGGACATATGTTGCAACAAACCCTGTTACAACAGTAAATGTATGAGGTTATCACAGCAACATGTCAATATTGGCCCTGTGTATGTGCCTTCAGCCACAACTCTGTCAACCTTTGTACATATGTCATGCAGTAAGAGGTGCATATCTGCTGTACACCATAATTAGTGACATTATATCTGATAACAAGCCAGTAAGACATCAGACTGCTACACATGTTATGTATAGTAGGGGTTATATTTGATGACATAACCTAGACATTCTGTGATTGTATGTACAGTACTGAGGTCTGTGTACGTAAGGTGAATGTCGACAGTGTGTATATTGTCAATATGTACCGTGGCCTGTGTACAGACTGTGGTAGATGTCATTGTTCCTGGTCCTGTTCTGTCTGATGTTACATGCTGCTCCACTGTATGTTACCCTATCAGCTAACATGTTTGTAGGGCCGTACACACAGGTCCCATACCACTAGTGGCCCAGTATATGTAGGGTTAGTGTGTGAGTGGCACATATGAGGATGGTGTCGAACAGATAGTCCATATACTGTAATATTATGCTAGCTTACCATAAGTGGCTGCGGCTGTGTTCACACTGGCTGTGGTTATGCACTTCCACATGGATGTATTGTACTTTGTGCTGTGACATGCCTCTAGAGCCTGCTATATATGCAGGTACATGTGCATTCCCCCATAGGAAAGGTAGGCCAGTGTTGAGCCAGTCTGGCTGTAGCCTGCACAGTGCTTTGTTACATGCCTAGCAGCTTAGTGTAATTATGCAGTGGGATGTCATATCCAGATACTTGTCAGATGTACTACTGCCGGGTCTCCCTTAACAGTCATGTATGTCATACAGAGCAGTGGGATGCTATACAGATGTATGTCAATATCTAGTGGGTAGTATGGAACCATGGCACCTCTGTACCAGCAGTTATTATGTGTCAGGACAGACGGGTTTGTGAATGCATAACTTATGGGGACAAATGTATACCAGCCGTTATGTGTTATACCTATCTACATGGCTGTTAACATCCACATTGTCAGGCTTGGTCCACATGTCTTGCACTAAGGAGTTCTGTGTATACCTCTGGACTGTCCAGAGTGTGTCAGTATGTCCACATATATTGGCCAATATCTCTGTTGTAGTCCACAGGAGCATTACATGCTAGCAGCGGTACTGTACTACGATGTCGTTAGGATGTCTGTCAGTAGCCAATGGCGCACATGTTAAAATCAGATGTGACCTCCACACACACACCATGTCTGTGAAGACAATCCCTATTACAGTAGCAATAGTCTACAAATATACCTGCTATACACACCTGACATCCCCTTGCACTACAAAGTTGGGACTATAGGGGCTGACGTATGGCTACACTCCATGTTCAGGTCATATGGTGAAAATATATGTATATATAATTATCCAGATATCTATATAGATATATGCATATTGACATATATAGATGGATATGTATATGTACATATAAATACATATCAACACCCAGATATATACGTATACAGAGCAATATATGTCTACACATATACAGATAGGGATACATATGCACATATACGTATGGATATCTACATATATATTGACAGTAGTAGGTATATCAGAATAGATATGTATGCACATATAGTTACAGATATCTACATATATACCAACATAACTAGGCATATCTGTACACATAAGATGTGCATACATATATAGCTATATACACATATATCTATATATACATATACGTATATCTATATACATATATATGTATACATATATCTTTATATACATACATGTATATATATATATATATATATATATATATATATATATATATATATATATATATATATATGTACATACAAAGAGATGTCCACATGGCTATATATATGTAGCACTATACAGATGTGTATACAGACATATATATAAGTATACATGTGTATGTACATGTAAACATATATAGACCTATTATAAGTATGCAACCATATTCCTGTCATGAGTAAACCTCACAGTTGTGTATACCCTCCCAGATATATCTCACCGTACGGTTCTGCTATGTGTACAATATGATAAAACAACATATGTGATACAACAGCCATATTAATAACAAGGACTACACAATTTAGGAACTAAAGGCAATTGTTCAATACTACTCAATATATGTATTGACAGCTATATTGGTAAAACAACAGCTGTCTTCATAGTGGTTAAGTGTTGTGACTTCAGTGTACAGGGTCCTGGGTTCACGACCTGCAAGGACTGTTCATTTTGTTGCTGGGCAGAGCAAATGCTGTCGGATACAGAGTGGTTAAGGCAGTTTTGAGCAGCTTTAAGCGGGTTTGCGTGGCTTTGCACGAAACTAAGCAGTGCTGAGCTATGGGTAAACGTATGGGCGCTTTCACAGTGTAGGCATCGCTTACCAGTGCGCAAATCAGGTCAGCTGTCATATTGCAGCAATGTTGATACTTGCTAAGCATGGCTTAGCACTGGTAACCAGATCACACCACCCAGTCTGATTGTCTGTAATAAGTGTGTGTAATGCCATGTACTATACATGTGCCTATGTGCTGTCATTACAGTAGCAAGGGGTGTGAGTGTCATGTGTGGGATACAGACATATATGAGGCCTGTACAGTACTGTTATCCATGTGAATGTGTTACATACAGGTGTAGTAGCCCAGGGTATGTGCTGTCATACTGGCATGTAGTGTATCATGGCAGTACTACTGTTGACAGTGCTGACCCAGGCAAGAGCAGAGTGCTAAATGTAGTACTGACAACAGGCACACCTGCGGGCATAGTTGGACACTGAGGCCTCCCTGTTTTATCCCTGGTGTGTGAGCTGTGTCACAGTATATACCCCTTACTGGGTAATGATCCATCATGTGGAATGTAACTTTAGACTACCGTCTGTACAGCTCATGTTAGTGAGGGCTTCTGACATGTAGTTATGGCATACATATTGTTGTCAGTCGTCTGTCTGTCAACACACTCATGCTACTGCATAGCTACTTGCCAAGCTGATGACTTTCAATCCCTGTACAAATGTGCAGACGGCAGGTATCCAGCTGGGATATGTACAGGCAACCTAAGCTTGACTGACACTGACATGTCTGCCCAGCTGTGTAAGAAGTGGCACATATAGGAGATGTCACCCTGTATGCACCACATGCCACGGGTGCCTCCACTACACTACCACAGTCAACTGAACATGCTTGGGTACAGGTCTCCATCACAGACACTAACCATGTGTTGTAATGTATGTTGCATACATGTCAACTTGATCACCTCAGAGGCCATATGCAGGAGGCACCTGGAGGATTGGCTGATGCATGTCATTCTCACCCAGAGGGTCACGACAGTAGTGTTTGTCGGTAGATTGCCCACTCCCACCTGGCAGGTGGCAGGATACCATTGTACACACAACCCCTACACAACCCATCTGCCCCTGGACAATAGCTAGGTACACAGCTATGACCACCTGCAGCGATGCACCCCTATACTGACACATGTGTACATGTGCATGACTGAGTATAGCAGTGTCTGAGTGTTAGCACACCTGTACTTGGGAATTCCATGAGGGCCTTCACAACCAATGCAACATCCATTGCCATAGCCAGTTGTAGCTGCTGCTGTATGGGACATTACATGTACCCTGTTATGCTCCTCCCCCATACCGCTACATGAACCTTGCAGTACCAGCACAACAGTGTTTTACAACTGGGTTGATAGGCATGGGATACCCATTGTGTTCTGGCATGTGTGTGTAGTTGTGCATGTCCATATATCTGTAGGGTACAGCATTCCGAGGCCACATACTCCTATTATAATACCCATTGCCACACAGTAGTACAGATAGTGTTGTTGCTGGCCATAGGTGAGGCATGACAATGCAATACCCTACTACGCGTGTGACATGTGCATTAGATGCATATCCTTGTTGTACCACTGTTGGGGTATACTATGGGTTGCATTGCAGTCACAGCCAATGTGTGATGGTGGTTATGGCAGAGTATCATCATGGGTTTCAGGGAGTACAATATCCACTGGGGGATGTGGGTGCTGTGTGCACTGTCATTACACCAAGGTACACCCAGTATATAGTCCATGTACCACGTTATGGTTACCACTGTCACCATCAACCATACAGGTAACTGATACCACAATCCAAGCCAGTTAGGCATGTGCTGTGTGCAGCCTACCTGTAACATATTGGACACACGGTCAGGTTAGTTAGAAGCAATAGGCCCTGGTATTTCGGATGTCTGTCTGGCTGTTATGTGTCTGTTAATGTGTATATGACGGTATCTCACACTACATATTGCCCATATACACCCATTACATCCCCCATTAGCATACTATACATATCTGGGGATGTTCTGCATGTAACATGTAACCTGGGACACACTTCACCCTAAATGCTGTGTGGTGTGTGCAATGTAAACCACACACTTCAGTATCACTACATAGCTAGGTAGGGGTGTAGTCCCAGTGTTGTCAAGTAACAGTGTGCGTGTATGTGGATGGGTCTACATCAGGTTGCAGTGTATACATGCCTCAGCGGGTCACCTGTCCATGTGGCGCAGGCAATAACCATTTTTGTAACCTGTGACATGTTCAGCTGTAACCCTGATATGTCACAGACATGGTGTCACCACAGTGACATACCCCATTGTGGAATATGACTGCAGACCATCCTCCTGCTGACACATGTACACCTACAACACAAATGGATAACATTATAGGGACTGCAATCAACCAGTGTTACTAACAGCTATAATGCATCATTGCTGGATGGATACACTACCTGCTATTTATGCATTACACTTTACTCCTTACAACATGTTACACAGCAGTACTGTGGTACACTGTAGTACAGTCACTGTGTGCATCAGAATCATATTGGCCTGTCCCTGCATTGATGGTATGAATGACAGGGATGTGGCACAGGTATCATCATATGCACAGGGCATCCTTGTGCTGACACATGTACACCTACAACACAAATGGATAACAATATAGAGACCACAACCAACCAGTGTTACTAACAGCTATGAGGCATCATTGCTGGATGGCTACACTACCTGCCATATATGCATTACACTCTACTCCCTACAACATGTTACACTGCAATACTGTGGTACACTGTAGTACAGTCACTGTGTGCATTAGAACCATATCAGCCTGTACCTGCATTGATGGTATGGATGACAGGGATGTGGCACAGGTATCATCATATGCACAGGGCATCCTTGTGCTGACACATGTAAACCTACAACATAAATGGATAACAACATACAGACCACAACCAACCAGTGTTACTAACAGTTATGAGGCATCATTGCTGGATGGCTACACTATCTGCCATATCTGGTCTTGAGTTGGCTAGTCTGTTTTTGTTTTTTGTTTTCTCTTTTAGTCTTACACATGCTTACCATTGTACCATTCTGTATTTTTGTTTATTTTTGCTGTTTTTTTTTTTTGGTTGTTAATGATTGCTTACTGATGTATTTGGAGCTTTTCTCCCCGGGCCTCTACTGAAAACGGATATATGTCCAGCTAGACTAGCCCGGTCAACAAATGTAAAATAAATAAATAAATAAAACATTCTACTCCCTACAACATGTTACATTGTAGTACAGTCACCATGTGCATCAGAACCATATCAGCTTGTCCCTGCATTGATGGTATGGATGACATAGATGTGGCACAGGTATCATCATATACACAGGGTGTGATGTTGGTTTGCCAGAGGCTGAGGGCGGGCCATACATTTGACACCATGTGTGTAGCTGAGGGGTGTACTGTGGTGAGCTGGGCATGGTGATGTGGTGTTTGTAGGTATGGGGTTGCCCTAGTTGTGTTTGCATGGTGTGTGGGTATGCATGCACACAGTTCTGCCATGTGGCTGCCCTGCACAGGTATTTATGGACAGCTGCAGACCATACCTGGCAGGGTGTGCAGTTCACTGCCTCTGGCCATGGACATGTGGACTGTGCCTGCCAGGGGTTCTATGGGCATATCCAGGTACAGGCCTCAATGTGTTACTCTCACCTGCTGATGACAAATGTCTGTTGGTACCAGGTCCCTCCTGGGACAGGCCAGGACCACGTGCATGTGACCTGCTGTGGTGTGGTGTGGACAGCACACCCCCTGCACTGCCGGGGCTGTTACTGCCACTACAGGAGCCCCTTGGTGTCCTAGCATGTCCACATTGACTGCCAGCTGTTGGTGTCGCTGGCCCACATCCACATGGCCATCCCGGCATCCCCACCACACGTTGAAGCATGGACACACCATGGCCGATGAGGGCCATCATCTCACCATGCCATCTATCCGTGAGCTTGGTATAAGCACGGATGGCACCAGACAGTTCACGGAGGTTGTCGCTAATAGATGTGAGAGCAGCTTTCTGCAGCCTCAGGCCCTGTCTGGTGTAACAATCAATACATGCCTGCGCCGCCATGGCAGCTTGAAACATCCACCTGCTGGTACCAGCTATGTTGCCTATGCCAGGAGTATGATGTCCAGTGGCCCTACTACGAGCACCTGGGACATCCGCCTATGTGGTATCCTGTTGGACATCTGGCTATGCCTGCTGTGACTGGACACAGTAGGCATGGTTACCACACTTTTCTGTGCACTGCCACCAAACACCAGCTGTCCCCTCACTATGGCCACTGGTGATGGGGTATGTATAGGCACTGAAGTCATGTGCGGGGTTGGGGTGGCTAAAAGGTGGATGTCAAATGTTGGTGCAGTGTCAGACCCTGACATTCCCACCTGTGCCTCAACAGTACTATCATCATCTTTGGTGTCTGTATGGACACCAACATCAGATTGCATGCAGGTGGGACCCTGACCCACCTCACCACCTGTGGGGGAAAACAATAAACGCACTTTAAAACCTGTACAGCATTGCCTAACAGTATACAAACACACACACACACACACACACACACACACACACACACACACACACACACACACACACATAGGTTCATAGGTTCATAGGTAAGTACTAGGCTATCTGCCCGAGGGCATATGTAAACCTAGCCAAAATGTGTTGGCTTATGCCGCCCCCTTAGATTAGTTCCCTGTGCCTCTGTCCAGCAGAGTCATTAGTTCCCTGTGCCTCTGTCCAGCAGAGCCACTGCAGTGATCCCCGGGGTAAATTGATCCCCAGGGTAAATTTTCTGTTTCCCATCCACTCATCAAGGTTTCTTTTGAAGAGTGTTAGTGAGGGGCTCTGCCTAATGTAGATTGGAATCCTGTTCCAAAGCATGGGGAGCCTCTGGGACAGGAATCTATCCTTCCCGCAAGTCCTATTTATCATTATGGTGAGGTTTAGATCCCCTAGAGCGTGTGGCTCTCAGGGATTTGTTTTTTTTTAGCTGGAGCATGTCCATCAATTCTGGGTTGTACATGGCCTTGTATGTCAGGCAGAAATCACCTCTGAGTAGTTGATATGCAACCAAGTACAGCTGGAGTTTCTTCAGACGAGCATCTGTTTGAGGCCGGTAATCCTCTTGGTGAGGTACTTCTGTGGTCTTTCCAGCTGTTGCAGGTATCTTGTAAGGTACATCCCAAATGGGACGTTGTACTCCATGATAGGTCTGATGAGTGATGAGTAGAGGGGCACAAGAACCTCTTTTGTTCTAGATGTGAACCCTTTTGTGATTAGGTGGACCACATAGAAGGATTTGTTAACCACCTTGGTAATATGATTATCAAAAGAGAGATTACAATCTACTTGGGTCCCCAGATCCCTTATTTCATTTTCTGTATTTAGGGGACTACCACGTATGTGGTAGTTTGTTGGTACTTTGTTTTTTTCCAAAGGGGATGACTATGCACTTTTTGGCATTTAGCTTGAGGCCATTATTTTGACACCAGGTATCCGTCTCAGTGAGAGCCTTCTGGAGAATGTCTGTATCAGCCGGAGAGTCAATTATGGCCCCCAGTGTGCAGTTGTCTGCGAACTTGGTCAGCCATAGTCCTCCTGTGCTTGCCTGTACCTTTGAGAAGTATATACCGAACAGGAGGGTTCCCAGGACTGAGCCCTGGGGGACGCCACTTGTAACCAGTTTAGAGTCAGACCTAGAGCCTGCAACTCTCACCATGTGGGTTCCATCCGTGAGCCAATTGGCAACCTATCTCATGATGTAGGAGTCTATGTTCAGGCTGGTGAGCTTGTCTATAATACCAAAATGGGGAATAGTGTCAAAAGCCTTTGCGAGGTCTAGGTAGGCTGTGTGGACCTCCTTTCCCTCATCTAAAGCCTTGGTAACTGTCTCAAAGAAGTCCACCAGGATTAGGAGGTATGATCTGCCCTTAACAAAGCCAAACTGGGTAGGGTCCAATGTTTGGAGGTTCCCAATGTCTCTGTTAATGAGTTCCATGATGATGCGCTCCATAGCCTTGCAGTCCAGGCTAGTCTGGCTTATAGGGCGATTGTTCCCGGGGTCCGTTGTGGCTCCACCTTTGTGGAGTGGGATAACTGTTGCTGTGCACCACTCTATGGGTACGTAGCCTGTAGAGAGGCTGAGTTTGAACAGTGTGTTTAGGTGAGGGGTTAGTTAATTTTGGAGTTCGTGTAAGACACAGCCTGGGACACCGTCCGATCCCATTGAAGCTGTGTTTTTGGCTTTGGATAGGGTTGTTTTGCACTAAACCTGTCTGCCAGAATATTGGCAATATCAGTCGGTTCAGTGTATTTTGTGCCATTCTGCTCTAACTCAGAGCAGATCTGAGAGTTTCCACTTAGGTTCTTGACATAGCTAAAGAATGCTTTGTGGTTATCTTTGGAGTACTTGGCAATTTTTCTTTCGAAGATAGCCTTGGATGATTTTATGAGGGATCGTAGTTTCTTGCTAATACTGATCAGGGTTGTCTTTCCTTCTTGGGATTTTACTCTTTTCTGTACTAGTTTTCTTCTTCTATTGTATAGCTTGTTTATGGCAGGGGTCCACCAGACTGGTTTCCTTTTCTTGGAGGAGTGAGTCTTGGTTTTGCTTGGGATAGCACGATCCATGCATTCTTGCAGGTGCTCACAGAGTGCCTTTGTAAGGGATTCAGCAGCTTGGACAGCATTGTCCTTTATCATGGGGGCTGTGAACCTTTCCACCTCAGTCTTAAGTAGTGTGAAGTTTGATTTTGAAAAGTTTTTCATGGTGGTTTCCTTGATTGGGGGTGGGGGGAATGTGGATATCCAGAGTGATTAGTCTATGGTCTGATCTAACCAGCGGGGGTTGACCTCCGGTGTAGAACACTGGTTGCCCATGTTGTTGATGAACAGGTGCAATATGTTATCACCTCTGGTGGGGGTGTTGACCAGTTGATCCAAGGTGTTCAAGTTTATAAATTCTAGGAAGCGTTGGGCAAGGGAGTTAGTACTTGAATAGTTTTCCCAGTTAATGCTTGGATAATTGAAATCACCCCATATTAGGGTGTTTGGTAGGACCTTCATATTTTCCAGTGTCTCCAGAAATGCGGAATGGGGGTCCTGGGTCATGATGGGTGATCTGTAGCAAGCTACAATTTGAATTGCAGTTTTGCCCATTGTTAGTTGCACATAGATGATCTCTGAGGCATTGTGCTGCACCACTAACCTGGAGGTGTGGGTATCCTTGATGAATATGGATACACCACCGCCTTTTGTGACTCACACACACACACACACACACACACACACACACACACACACACACACACACGCAAGCACACACGCACACACATACTTAATACCTACCTGTCCATGGGTTTACAGACAGTTCCACATATATGTCCATGTGGTACCCCATCCTGCATCACAGTTGTTAACATACACACATTGATACCACTCCTTCACATATCAGTCCTCTAAATGCCTACACAAGCGGTCACATCACAAGACCTGTTACTACATTACCTGCCTGACCTGTGTGTGGTTTTACATGGCCACACTGCTGTCATTTGGTATGTACCCTCTGTATGTCCGGACGTCATGAGCATAGTCCCTATATGTGTGGGCTACTATGTTCTATCCATAATATCATGCACTAGTGTGGCATGTGTATGTAATGCTCAGTACATGCCAGATATGCTACTCATTCAGCCTATCATTTGACAACTGGTATTGACTAGTACTTCCCCAATGCATCTGTAGTGCTGCATACGTGGGTTGTAGGTGACCTCCCTGCTGAATGCGATAT
The DNA here is from genome assembly GCF_019279795.1 of Protopterus annectens. Lineage (NCBI taxonomy): Eukaryota > Metazoa > Chordata > Ceratodontiformes > Protopteridae > Protopterus > Protopterus annectens. Next base: position 49,388,352 of record NC_056734.1, read on the forward strand.
TAAGGGTGTACCTGGTATCTACCTTCCCCTCTCAATGCTTGATCCATGCTACAGACCATATTATGCTATCAGCTGTCTTGTGATTACACACATGACAGGTATTACTGGTGTGTAATGTGGCAGTCCATTTCCATGTACAGCATGGTCCCAAATGGAGGTATAGCTGTATGAACACCCCACAATCTCACATGTGCATACATGGCCACCCACACAAACACACACATGCACACATGCATCCTACATGCATTGACCTCCCTTCACTTCACCAGAGTGACCCTACAGACAAAGTAACTAACCACCAGGATGCACACACACATACAGGTGAAGTTGCATAATGATAGTACACACAGTCTTCCTATTACCCATTTGTCAACATGCAGAATATATGGTACAGAACAGCATGCAGTTCAGCTATAGTCAATCCATGCTAGCAACAGTATACATGTGTGTGATGCATGTGCTGTGTCACTAGGTGATGCCCCTTCCCCTGGATACCACTCCACCCATGTACACAGTATTGTTGTGCACCTGTTCTGCACCCTGCCATGTACTATGCAGCACACCTCACAGATGTACAACCAATTGCGGAATGTGTAATACTGTGTCAATTATGTCAGCTTTAATGCTCACAGCCCCTATGTTTTTCAGCAACACATACCTGGGATGGTATGTGGACAGTTATCATTTGTGGATGACTGATTTACAGCTCTCCACATCAGCGGACCATGTATGACCAATCCAATACTCTTACACTAACAACCATCAGAGCATACTGTGGCTATGGGGGGGGTGTACACACCCTTCCTAATATGACGCACCCATCTGTGATCTGCATTAGGACCAAATCACTGCATATCTTAACAGTACATGTGCCCGATATGTGACATATGTCCTGTACTTTCATATGCAGTGTCTACGGAATGTGTTAGGTGTGTGGATGCTGACCACGATGCATACACTCTGTGTGGGCATATGTGTGCTATGACAGTTTGACGCACCTCGTTGTGTGTACTACAGCAGTCACTACTCCTGGCAGGGGTATACCAGCATGGGCCATCTGCAATTGCCAGTGTATGTCCAGTCTGCCCTACACATGTCCCCCTACTCTGCATGATTGCAAGGTCTACTCATGTCCATATCCCTTGCTGTCCACACACTGCCATCACTACTGCTGTGGGGGTAGGATTATGTCTGCCACAGGTTCTGAACCTGACTATGTGCAGATACTGTCATTCTTAGCATCCTTAGGATCCCTGCTGTAGTACACTGGTGTGTCATGCTGACACCCCCCCTCCTTCAGCCTTTTTGCAGATGCATGACAAGTAAGCCCTACACATGTGTGTCACTTTGCAGTGTCCCATACACTGAACATCACATGTTACAGCCTAGTCCCAGCTGATAATGTGAACTACTGTAATGCCATATGCCGTAGTGTATCTCTGCAGCAGTTACCATTGTCCTACAAGTATATACACTGGTGTTGCACTGTATATGGGTGTTATTCCAAACATGTCCCTACTGTAGGCCATGTCTACAACCATTATGTTACTCCCTGTGGACACATTCCGCAATGACAGGATATTAGTTATCATGCAGGTGTCTAACATACCCTTCCAATGCCCCATCATGGTCACCCCTGTGATGCCGTGCATTTCTCAGTAACAATACGTGCACATGCATTCTGAGTAGGTGTGTTAGATGTGTGCATGGAATATACCATCGCCATTACATGCCCGGTGTGTTGGCAAGCATCTACATAAACCATACTCACCAACTACAGGCTGCTGCCTTGGTGGTATCCCGGAGGGACCTACATAAGAGAGTGAGTTATGTAATGTCAGTGGCCACACCTGTGGCAGTGCTACAGGGTGGGTGCAGTATTACAATACATCAGTGGTACATTTTCACAATACTACCACATCTGGACATCTGTTTATCACTACTATGCAGCAACACAGTATATCTATGACATGTCAGATATGCATGATCTACCTCTACTGATGTGGATGTATACCCAACAGTGGTCTACTGATGTACCCTGTGTCCTTACCTGCACGCTCCTTGGCCATTGTGTGAATGACACTCACCTCCACAAAGGTGTCCGGCAGTTGGTGGCTGGCCAGATGGGCAGGTGCCACAAGGCTGGCCAGGAGCTCCTTCATACGTGTCATGGGGGGATGGATGGCATGGCCCCCCCCATGGCAAGGTGATCCCCCTAAACTGCAGCAACATGCCGGCGGGCATTGCGAAGCAGGTCAGTACAGTGATGCCAGACCGGCTCATAACTGCAATTGTGCAGTCTGACATCATTGACCCTGTGGAGTAGGTCATTCCACAGGGTGGTCCACTCCTGCTGGTCATCGGTGACCCTGCCAAACAGCACAGGATAGTGCTGTGTTAAGTATGTGATCAGCACTTCATTTTCAGCTGCCGAATATTTTTGCAAATGTGCATGGGACATCTTGGCTGAAAGACATAAAGATGGAAACAGGTCTGAGCAACTCATACAGCAAGGTTACCACAGTTCTTAATACACATCTCTGTCACCCTCGCACCATATCACCTACAACAAACTGTACACACAGCTCATTAGGTATGGCTACTGCTTACTTATCAGTGGGACCACACTTTCTGCTTTGTGATTGTAGCCATGTTCCCTGTGTGGACACTATTATTGCTGGCCTGTTACAGTCTATTCACCTGCATGCTATTGTCAGGGCCACTATGGTTCCATATATGCCTGTGGTATGGCTGCTTTGGGATAGCTGCACATCTGATATTCTGTGTTATTGGGGATATATATGCATGCTGTTGGACATGTTCCGGTATTGTGTAGACTATTACTACCAACATATGTTCTATAACAGTGACACAATAACATGTATATGTTCTATTGACCAGGAGAACCAACTCTCCAGACCCATCTGCCCATGTTACCTGGCCACATCACATGTGTGTCCCACCCTGGGGCCTCCTAATGCACTGGTCCAGCAATACCATCAGATGGAACCAACCCTGTGGATGTTGTCCCCGGGCACACACAGACATGTTCCTGTCCCCTGAGGTCAGGTCCAGGGTCTGTTCCATAACGGGCTCTACAGACACATGCGGGATGTGCTACATCACTTTGAGGCACCCAGTACACATTCACAGGGCTGACATGCTCCTCCTGCTAGCCTCCAGGCCAGGCACCTTCAGGACATGGACTGTTGTTGTGAGTAGCAGTGGGTGGGAGGCTTGTTGCCATTATGTCCATATTGGGGCCCATGGGGTGTACACATCACAGACAACACACACCATCCAGGGTGTTCACCCACCACATGTGTCACATACCACCCCTGTAGACTGTCCCCTATATCTACCAACCCTGACTACCTCCACAACTATACCTGCCATGCTTCCCCATATTCCCATTCCATACTTCACAGATGAGGGCAATGTGTTCGCAACAAGGGGTTAACATGTGACATATCCATCCATGTTGCACACACTCCCAGCTGTAGATATCTGTGTATATTATTATGTGTGCTGTTGCCTCACACATAGCATGCATCACTGTGGTAGTAATATAGGGGACATGTATTTACATACATATATGTTTGTGTGTGTGTTTGTATATATGTCGAAATGTGCATATAGGTGTATATCTATATATATATATGTGTAGATATATGTGATGTATATATGTGCTCATATATATGTCTACACATGGATATCTGTGTATTTGTGGATATATATATATATATATATATATATATATATATATATATATATATATATATATATATTATATGTGTACATATGTACACATATGCATACCTACATGTGGGGTACATTCAGACATCAGGTACACAATCTCATAACACCTTCCTGCACAGCTGCACTGTTCTGCCTTGCTACAACACAGACAGGTGCCACATATGAACACAGCCTGACATTTTGGGGGTATATGTAGGACCTGATTGCAGGTAACCCTATTACACACATATGGCATGCCTGTATGCTACATTACAGATTAACCTGAGTATCCTGCAAGGGGTGGGCTGTGGGTCCCACGTGTCCATCATAATGGCATTACTTTCACCACCAGTTATTGGCCACGTAATAAACATACTTCCCATTACACAATACACACTATGATAGTTTACATCCTGTCAGTCAGTGCTGATCTGCATAGTTGATGGCTATGACCCACTACCCACAGGGACAGACACTATTGTCCATAGCAGTTGTTCAGTTGAACATCAGTACAACAACACCTGATGGCACATATAAATAATTCCACATCATCTATCCCATTATTATGGATTAGGTACTACATTCAATTACATGCATATATACTTCACATACCTTTTGTGGGAATGATGTCTGTTCTGGATAGTTTGCTGGATGTTATTATAGTTTTTTCTTTCCTTTGGCTTTTGCTTTGCATTTGCCTTAGGCTTGTTTTTTTTTTTCCTTTCTCTCTCTCGGTCTCTCTCCAGTAAATGGATTGAGCTGCTTTGAATAGATTGCAGTATGATTTTGTAGGTGATGCACATGATCATGTGATGGCCTCTGCACCAATCAGTGTCCTCCACTTGCTAACTGCATGCAGCATGCTGTGTAGTACTTCCAATTACCACTGTCATGGCAACCACCTACAATAAATCCCTACATCATGTGGGCATGGTCCCTTTACCTTTCCTGTGTGATGGACATCCTTCCTGTGTGTGGACATCAGTGTTACAGACAGCAGATAGCAATACTTCTTACAGGAGAACCTGCACACTCAGGCCAGCTGCATATTTGTAGGAGGTTCCAGAACTACAGACAGAGTGTGAGTAGAGTTGTATGCATTGTATAATACTGGTATTACAGGGTTTGTGTATACATACTAGTTTACCTTGGAATGCAGTCTGTCTGCATAGCTCTCAACTGTGGGTCTATCCTCTTGATGGCCAGAGGTGTGCCTGTTATGTTTTGTCTGTCCACCACACAGGTCTTGTGTCAGATATTTCACTGGCAGTATGTGTGTTGAGTGCTATCAGTACATGGCTACATCCGTTTCTGTTTCAAACTTCAAATTCCTGACTAAGGGTATGCTGCAGACTATCCTGTAACACCAGCGACATGCTTAGTGTATGACAATAGTTTTCCACATATGGGCCTGTGTTCCAGCCTCTGTCCTCTACCTACATACCAGGCTTTGCACATGTGACATGCTGTCAGGGGTTGTTCTGTAATGGGCTGTGAGTATGTCATGCTGCCATTCCTGCCATCAGTCCACTGCTGTTGTGTCCCCCACACATACGGTGGGGTTGAGCCATATATGTGTGGGCTTCATCTACACAATACATGTGTGCCCTTATGCACTCCAGAGGCCAGTGTATGTAACAGTGGTATATGGCCCTGTATTGAGTCTGGGAGGGGGGGGATGCACCATAACTAACCCAGGCTGTTACAACATGTGGGGGTATCAGGGATAAGCTGCCTTAAGGTATCTGGATGTACATTACCATAAAATTCATCTTGGGTAAATGAAGGCCTACTGCCACCTGCCATACAGACTGTTCTGTTTGTCAGTGTGCTTGTGATGGTGTCAATTATGCCTTGTTATGTAACAGTTACATCCCATTGTGTCAGCTGAGGTCTTTACCCCCTGGGGATTGTCTACAAAGTATAGATAGAGGCTGCTGAACTATACATCTGCCTTACTTACTGTTGATTGTTTGGTATCCTGTGTCCCAGTCTGTCTTTACTATTGTATTACTTGAAGGCCTTGGCCTGGACAGCAACATTTGTAAACCTTTCCAGACTACTGTATTAGTATAACTGTTTCAGAGTTGCATTACTTAGTTTATATGGATGTCTGTGTCTAAACAGCTATATGACATGGCATACCCAACTGTAATAGTACACAAATAAAGCTTTCCCAATTATGCAAACCTATGTGTGGTGTTATATCCATTGTCCTCTCTGTGGCAATGATTGTCATTTGTATGGGTGGCTCATACAGTGTCCAGCTGGTAAGATGGTAACTGTGGGCAAAGTGGCTGTTCCATATTGTGTGCACCTTCTACATATGTATCTTACTATACATATCTCTGCATGTGTATGTGTAGTTGCATATATATATATATATATATATATATATATATATATATATCTGTATATGCAAATATGTGTCTGTGTATATGTATCCTAGGGATGTTGATTGCTTCCACATTGTACATTCCCTATGGGAGCCAGATTGTACTGCATGATTTGTTACTGATACCAGCCTGACATCATAGAGGTGGGACGGAGTACTGTTAACATCTTGTGCCCATGTAGTGTCAGGTCCTGGGTATCGGATCTGCGACAGTTGGTAGTGTATTGCAGGGCAGACATGTTTGGCTGTGGGGGTGAACATACCTTTTCGCACAAGACGTATGTTGTTTGGGGCCTCTCAACCCCAGTAACGATGCATGTGGACACATATGTTTGTTATGTTCCCATTGTTATCTGCAGATGTATGTCTGGATATACATATATATATATATATATATATATATATATCTGCTTAGATATATTTAACATGCTGTATATAGGTAGACATATAGATGTAGACATATTTATCTATAGATGTATGCATTTGTATGTATACATGCTTATATATATATATATATATATATATATATATATATATATATATATATATATATATATATATATATATATGTGTGTGTGTGTGTGTGTGTGTGTGTGTGTGTATACTTCTATATTATATTTATATATACATATATAGATATGTTATATCTATTTAGATATAAATATATAAACACACACACACATACATCCACATGTTGAAATACATTCCCTGTACTGTTGAATGACTGGGCTGGATGATATGTTTCTGAAAACATCAGGGTTATGTATATCTGACATGGCTTAGTGGTAAATCACTTTGGCTATGGTGTGCAGAGTCCTGGGTTCGAACCTTGCAGAGGTTGTTTATTTTGTTGCTGGGCAGAACAAGGGCCATTGGATACAGAGTGATTAAGGCACTTTTAAACAATTGTAAGCAGGTTTGCGCAGAGGTAAGCAATGCTAACTTCCGGTTACAGTTTCTTATACTCAGTTAGCTTTTAAATTACTTAACCTGTGTAGATATTGCTTACTACACTCAAACAGGCTTAAACCAGCTTACTGCTGCTTAAAAGTGCTTACTCCCACTTACCCCTACACTAATTTCTTTAAAAGAAAAGAAAAAAGGGTTGATAGGAAAGTGGTGAAAAAGGGGCACAAAGAGCGAAAGACAGTAGGGAAAATAGCTAGGGATGTGCAGGAAGGGTGCGGGGAAGGTCCATAGCTGCCCATTTCTTCTACAGCAACAGCTGTGCATATACAATGAATTTGGAGGTAGATTTGGACACTCAAACCCTTGGGAGGGGTTGAGGACAACAACAATAAGTTGTGATGCCAATTAGATCAGATTACATGTGTCCAGTGGACACGTCAGAAATGGACAGCTATGTATGGGGGAGTTTTTTTGGGAACAGATTGCCCTTTATTTTTTTTTTTTCAGGTGAGAGTGGAATGTTGGGGAGGGATAGTAGGTATATTTGGGGAGGTATGTTGGGTAGGTTAACAGACAAGACAAACAAAATGCATACAAGGGCGGTATGTGACACATGTGGGGGGTAAACACCTTGATGGGGAGGGGTGTTGGGAAATCGAAAGCCCATGAGCCCCCTAGTGGACACAGTGTGATTGAGGTCCCCACCCATGGTCAGTCACCACTGCATCTTCACAGCCCCGAAGGTGGCTGTGCTGGGGGCTGAGTCACAGAGCCAGACTGACCCTCTAATCATGACACGCAGCCCTCGAGCTGGCGTAGCAGATCACCAAATTGCTGAATGAGCTCGCTACGCACCACTTCCCGGACCTGGCAATGGGTGACAGGTTCCTGTCCATGCCCACTCCAGGGGGGCGAGCCCCATTCCCTGAGGTGGTTCCACCTGAAGGTGGAGCAGGACCAATGGACAGGGAGGTCCCGGGTTGGGCCCCAGACATGCTGATGCCCGGTGCCACGGCCAGTTGAGGTGGACAGTTGGGTCTGCTGGGACCAGCCTTCCCAAATGTGCTATCGTGTTTAGATTTTATCATAGTATGTGGGTTAGTAATAGTCAACACATTCCAGGGTTAGGTATAACAGCATGCAGAGATATTCCCATTAACCCAGACACCAAATATGGAGCAGTTGCATAGCGAACAGAACACATGCATATATGGGACCAAAGTGGTAATAAGAACACTATGCAGGTACATTGATGGCACCATGACACCGGCACCGGCTGTGTGCTACACGAGCTAAATGAGGAATTAAACCCGCACATAAGGCAGTTGTTTAATCTCAGCCTTACGACAGGATACGTGCCCAAGGAGTGGCGTACGGCAACTGTGGTCCCACTCCACAAAGGCGGTGCCTCTACAGACCCTGGTAAATTACCGCCCCATAAGCTTAACAAGTCTAGTCTGCAAAGCTATGGAGAGGATCATAATGGAGCTCATAAACAAAGATATAGGGGACTTGCAGACATTGGACCCGACCCAGTTTGGCTTCGTCAAGGGAAGATCATGCCTTTTGAACTTGGTCGACTTCTTCGAAACAGTCACCAAGGCCATTGATGAGGGAAAGGGAGTCCATACATCCTACCTTGACCTTGCAAAGGCTTTCAACACAATACCCCACTCGGGTATTGTAGAAAAACTTACCAGCTTAAATGTAAACCCATATGTCACAAGATGGGTTGCAAACTGGCTTAAGGACAGAACCCACAGGGTTAGAGTTGCTGGCGCTATGTCAGACTCCAAGCCGGTCACAAGTGGTGTCCCACAGGGCTCGGTCCTTGGCCCCCTATTGTTCGGCATCTACTTCTCAGAAGTACAGGCCAACATCGGAGGACTTTGGCTGACAAAGTTTGCAGACGACTGCAAACTGGGCGCCATAGTGGAAAGTGCATCGGACACGGATATCCTTCAGAAGGGACTCACGGAAACAGATAGCTGGTGCCAGAGCCATGGCCTGAAGTTAAACGCCAAAAAATGTATAGTCATACCCTTTGGGAAAAACAAGGTAACCCCAAGCTACCATATAGGTGGCAATCCACTAAGCACAGAAGAGGTTATCAGGGACCTGGGGACCCAGGTTGACAGTGGCCTTTCTTTGACACTCACGTTGCTAAAGTGGTTAGAAAGACCTTCTACATTGCCCACCTGATCATGAAGGATTCACATCCAGATCTAGTGAGGTCATTGTTCCCCTGTACTCTTCACTTATCAGACCAATGATCGAGTACAATGCCCCATTCGGGATGTATCTCGCCCGACATCTGCAGCAATTGGAGAGACCCCAAAAGTTTCTCACCAAAAGGATAAAGGACTCCAAAATCTGTCATATGCTGCCAGATTGAAGAAACTCCAGCTCTATTCAGTCGCATACCGTCTGCTCAGAGGTGACATGTGCCTGACATACAAGGCCATGTCCAACCCAGAATTAATGGACATGCTCCACATCAAAAAATCCAAATCCACCAAAACCACTAGAGCAAGTGACTTAAACCTTAGCACGGATATAAATAGGACGTGCTGGAGGGATAGATTTATCACTCAGAGACTCCCTATGCTGTGGAATAGAGTCCCGGTCCATGTGAGGCAGAGCACCTCGCTGGCTCTGTTCAAGAGAAATCTTGACTTGTGGATGGGAGATCATAGGTTTACCCCGGGAATCATCTCTGTGTCACTGCTGGACAGAGGCACAACAAACTAATGGGTACAGTATTTTTTCATATAAGGGGTGGCGTAAGCCACAAAAATTCGGGCTAGGCTTATAAATGCCTTGGGGCAGATAGCCTAGTATAAACCTATGAACCTATGAACCTATGAACCTATGAACCAATGTTGGAATAATTCAATATAGCACATGCATGGGAACAATTAAAATATTTATCAAACAACAGAACATTATCAGAACATTGAAATCATTACATACCGGTTGGGGTGAGTATGTTGTTTATTGTTGGAGATGTGGTGGTGGGGGGAGAGAAAGATGTCAGTTAACAATTGTAGTCCACATTACTTTCCTAGTCAGTGCTGTTATCTGTACCTTACAAGTCTTACTACACTACCCTATAGCCCTAGTTTGGACAGTGATATGGCTGTCATCATCGTTATACATGAACTGGTTTTACCTGCAGTATACACCTCTTACCAGGTATACCTGTGAAGGAAATGTATGTTAACACTAACTAACTGTTTCTACACATACTCCCAGATTCTGGGTTGATGTTGTGCACATGGCTATCCAACTCTTTCTGCACAGACTCTAGCCATGTGTACCACATGCAGGTGTACCAGGACATATCTATAATATTGCCCTCTCCAACCTTTAATGACTTGACACACACATATACATGCTTTCATGCACAGTTATATTATGTAGCACAGTGTGGGTGACAGTCATCAGTGATACTTTATTATTCAGAGAAACTGCAACACTCGCAATTCCCTACAATACCAGAGTAAACAGCACCATTACAGGGTATAATGTTTTTTATTTCTCAGCACAGTGTTCGTATCCGACGTACCTGTGGGAGCAATGTTTGTTAGCACTACCAGAATGTTGCCACACAAAGTTCCAGATTACACATTAGTATTATGCACATACATCTCACTCTGTGACTGTACACACTCTAGTCATAGCTTGACAACATGGGGGTGTAGATAGGATATACTTGGCTTATTACTCTCCTAACAGTTTTGTGAGTTGCTCCAGTGACAGATTTGTTCACATAGATGTTGGACAATCACTTGTATTCCCTGTTTGCTGGCTAAATATCTGGGATCATCCCACAGACTTACCAGGGGAACAGGGAGACATGCAGCAGATATGAGCCCATATACTGGACATTCTGGTCTCATCTGAACAGTTGTGGGGTATGATTCTGCATGCAGCCTACTTCCACTCCCAGGATTCAGACTATGGCCTTGTCTGCTACAACTTAAACACTGTCCATCAGAGTTGTGTGTGCTATATAAATATTGCTGTATATCTCCTATCTGCTTTTGGTTCTATAATTCTCCTGTGCTTTTGCATTCTGACCTTGTACTACAACACCCTTATACAGATTTCCTAGACAGTTATATTTTGTAGGACAGTGTGGGTGACAGTGATGTGCAATACCTCATTAGTCAGAGCAACTGCATCACTCACAATGCCATACAATACCAATGTAAACAGTACCAGTACAGGTATCATTCTTGTATTTCTGGGCACAGTGTTAGTATCTGACAGACCTGTGGTAAAATGTTGGTTAGCACTACCTGATTGTTGCCACACAAAATACCAGATTCCACATTACTCTTATGCACATACATCTCACTCTGTGACTGTACACACTCTGGTCATAGCTTGACAACATGGGGGGGTGTAGATAGGACATACTTGGCTTATTACTCTCCTAACAGTTTTGGGAATTGCTCCAGTGAAAGGTTTGTTCACATAGATGTTGGACAATCACTTGTGTTCCCTGTTTGCTGGCTAAATATCTGGGATCATCCCACAGACTTACTAGGGGGACAGGGAGACATGCAGCAGATATTGGCCCATATACTGGACATTCTGGTCTCATCTGAACAGTTGTGGGGTATGATTCTGTATGCAGCCTACTTCCACTCCCAGGATTCAGACCATGGCCTTGTCTGCTACAACTTAAATACTGTCCATCAGAGTTGTGTATGCTATATAAATATTGCTGTATATCTCCTATCTGCTTTCGGTTCTATAATTCTCCTGTGCTTTTCCATTCTGACCTTGTACAACAACACTCTTATACAGATTTCCTAGACATTTATATTTTATAGGACAGTGTGGGAGACAGTGATGTGCAATACCTCATTAGTCAGAGCAACTGCATCACTCACAATGCCATACAATACCAATGTAAACAGTACCAGTACAGGGTATCATTCTTGTATTTCTGGGCACAGTGTTGGTATCTGACAGACCTATGGGAGAAATGTTGGTTAGCACTACCTGATTGTTGCCACACAAAATACCAGATTCCACATTACTATTATGCACATACATCTCACTCTGTTACTGTACACACTCTGGCCACTTCTTGACAAGATGGGGGTGTAAATGGGATATACGTGGCTTCTTAGTCTCATAAGGTTTGGGGGAGTTGCTAGTGTGCCAGCTTTGTTCTCATAGATGTGTGTCAATCAGTCATATTTCCTGTTTGCTGCCTATACATCTGGGATCATCCCACTGATTTCCCAGGGGGACAAGTTGACAGGCAACAGATATGGACCACTTTACTGGACATTCTGGACATATATGTACAGTTGTGGGGTATGATTCTGTATGCAGACTACTACCACTGGCAGAATTCGAACCAAGGCTGTGTGTGCTAAAAAAACAACAGGTCACATCTCAGTTGTATGTGCTATTTGGGTTTTGTTGTCTGCCTTTCCCCTGTTTTCTGTCTATGTGTTTCTCAGTTGTACTAAATGGCCTCTGTGGATTACACCAGTCAAATACAGGCATTCCTACACATTCAATTTATGGTGCACGGTGTGGGTAACAGTGCCTATTAGCACAGTACTATTACGTGAATGCAAATCTACATTACCATATGATACCGGAGTATACACATGCAGTCCAGCAGTTAGACCTTTATTGTCAGACTATTACACTTTTATTTAAATACATACTATATGAGTCTTTTCCTGCCATATTCTCCAGTGTATGCAGTACTTGCCTTAAACAATACAGGTTTTATACAGGCAATTAATTTACTAATAATTTTAGATTTATTTCCTATGACAGTACATGCAAAAGTATTACTGACCTGCCTCTCATTGCAACCTCTCCAGGTGACTGTCATGGGCCTCCAGGTTTGCTGCCCACATAATTCCAGCTGTGGAGGACATAAGAGGAATATTTAGCCATACTCATCCATGATATACATGAGCTGGCAATTTTTATAGTGGACTGATACTTACACACAGCTGGAACATCCCCTGCCATTCCAGTCTCTTGGATTCACTGGTCCAAGAGGTCCCCCTTATGCCTCTTCAGGTCGGCATAGTGATGCCTGACCTGCTCACCAGTTTAGGGTATGCCAGTGGCACTGGTGAGGTCACGGGCGAGACGGTCCCAGACATCCACCTTATATTGGGAGCCCTGGTACTGGCCCTGCAACAGTCTCTGTTCATGGTCTTTGACAAGAAGTCCTGCCATGACTCTGGACTCCTAAATGCACCAGTGCTGTGCCCGAAAGCACACACCCTCTCCCCTTCCTGACATAGTGCTTGCAAGGGAAGTTACAACCAGTTATAAGATGTATTTCCACCTCTTGGGTTTAAGTAGGGCTGATTTCCCACACTTTTTTGTAATTGGCCAGTTTTGAAAAGGCTAAGCTATGGGCAAACCTGCTTACCCATGGTTGGCATTGTTTAAAGGGATATAACACTGGGCACATTGAGTTAACTGCCCTACACATTGCTTACACCTCCTAAGCTGGCCTGTGCAATGGTCAGCATTGCTTACATTTGACTTTGCATTATATTTCCTTTTTGGCATTGAGTTATTATTAATTACATCTTCTATGTATGCCTGGTATCCATGATTCATGTGTACGTACACTGTATGGAGTCCTTGTCTTTTATTGGGGACTTCAGCACTCTGTTACAATTACACCTGACTTCTTGGCTTACTGCTGTACTTCAGTGCACATATTTATGCTATGTAGTGGGTTATGGAACATATGTCTGTATACTGATTCCTTTCACATGTTCAGTTTGATTTTACTATAGTGAATACTTGTTTGCTGATACCTCATTCTTCTGTACTTCTGTGATAGCTTGGTGGTTAAGTACTGTGACTATAATGTATAGGGTCCTGGGTTCAAGACCTGCAAGGCTATTTATTTTGTTGATGGGCACAACAAGGACCATTGGCTACAGAGTGATTAAGTTACTTTTGAGCATTTGTAAACAGGTTTGTACGGGTTTGCGTGAGGGTAAGCAATGCTGACCTCCGGTTACATATGCTTGCAGAGAGTTAGCTTCAATATTGTTTAACCTGTGTGTGCATTGCTTACCCCTGCACAAATGGTCTTAAACCCACTTACTAGTGCTTATATATGCTTATTACTGCTTATTGGTGCTTATACCTGCTAGTGCCTTATTCATTATGACACTGACACCTCACATGTGCATTTTTCTACAGTACTCCAGTTCATAAATATATGTTATTTGGTGGGTTATGCAACAAAAATATTGGTCATAACATGCTTTGCCATGGAAAATGGAATTTTCTGCAGTGGATTGAACTGGGAATGCCTGCTTGTAAGGCAAATGCTCTGCCCACTAAACTATTGCTATGCTGCTTAATTTGCATATATATCTTCCTTGTTATCCTCTTCAGCCATTTAAGCTACATTAACTATAGCTAAGCGTTGGGCACACCCGTGCACCTATGGTTAGCTTTAATCAGAGTTAAAAAAAAAAAATAAAAGGGTTTGTTCATTTTATTTCTATATAATTGCTGTTGTACACAGGGAGACTGTTGGTGGGGATATGCGGACACCTATGAGCGGTCTCACTCATTTCTTAGCCCTTTCAGCTGTTCTTCATTGCAGGGCCATGTATATTCTGAGAGCTCTGCTCTCAGACATACCCCCTGCAGTCTTACATGCTCCGAGTAAGATTAGGAGCTCAGGCAGCGTGCCTCATTACTATGCATGGTGCACTGCCGTCCTGCTCCTAAACGTCTGCTTCCATGGAGGACAAAGCTAGTCCTGCATGGAAGATTAGTAAATTCGAGACACACACACATACACACACGCAAACACACATAGACACACATGCCCCCATTCCACTCATAAGTCCCTGATTTTACAGAAGATATTGATGTCAACATTTATATTTGCCCTGTTACCTGTAAATCACTGATGATTACAAGAAGTCAGTAATGGCAGACATTAGAGTTTCATACTTCTTATTGTTCAGAAAGTACTTTGTGGTGCAAAACCTGTTGTTCTATTAACTTTTTAAGTGACTTAGAGTAATATTTTACAAGTGTCCCTGGTGTTTAGTCTTCTGCCCCTCAGAACTATAGGCTTTGCTTATTAGTCTTAAAAGGAGTTGAGCCATAAGGCTACCACACACACACACACACACCACACACACACACACACACACACACACACACACACACACACACACACACACACACACACACACACACACGCACACACACACAGATGAATACATACACACACTCATCTGAAACCATTCCGTACCCCTTAGAGAAATGCGCACACACTGCCACACACATAAACACAGTCACACAAACCACTACCTCTTGAAAGAAAATTACCTGATTTTACCTTTTATGTATACTTCCTCACTAATGGAAGGAGGACTGCAACATTTTGGCCATGTTTATTAACTATGCATCTGAGGATTTTGCTCAATTATTTAAGCTGTGTAATTACCATAAGCAAATCCATTTCTGAGGGAGAGCATTAATCACAGCCAAGAAGACAGCCTACCTTGGTAATTCTACCAACTGTGTAGAATCACTATGGTGAGCCTGTTTCTGAATCAGAAAGAGATACTAACAGTAGTTTTCTGCTAATCTTAGGATTTGCCACTAGCAGTAGTCTTTCCAAATACTGGCTGATGTTATAATCTGCCCCTGTATCCAGCTTAAAATCTAGATTTCTGCTTTAAATCTGCAGATTTTATGATAAACAAGCTAGCTTTTTATTGATACTAAAAGCAATAATACTGCAGGGCTTGTGCATTTCTGATGCACCTCGAAACAATTCAGATTTCATTCTATCTTCTACTTCAGGCATGCAAATATTTCATTTTTAGTTTATTTCTGTAATTATACACTTTGGCAAAATGATTAAAACCTCAACATAATCACCATTTTTGATATGAGTCTTGCAGTACCTTTTCCCATTCATGCTAATTAATTATCACCTGTTCATTTCTTTTTTGGGTGCCATCCCAAACTTCACTGTAGCATGTTTACTTTTATTTCTTATAAAACCTTCTGGTTTATCATACATGAACAATTCTCATTCTTTATGTAGCCATGTTATACATTTGCTAGTTCTCTCATCCCGCATGTGTGCAATGTTTTTTAATATTAACTCAGACTCCCTCAGCAATCTATTTCTTACCTGATCATTTAACATTCCAAAGTTAAGTTTATCTTTTACAAGTGTATGTAAGTTACCAATCTCAGTCTCTTGCTTTTTCTTAAGCTCATTTATATACTGCACATATTGAGAGTTTCTTGTGCTCTATGATGTCTCCCGATAAAAGAAAGATTTTTCTTTGACAAGGTCCTTCTTTGTCTTATTAAATTCATGAGAGTTACTTTTTTTGTGACTGTTAACTGGTCTTTTTTCTTTCTCTATGAGGTAAAAAAGTGCTAAATACCTCTATAGCATTTTCATCTGTCGTATATAGGATTGTTACACACTGAATGTTCTCCATTTTATATGTCAATCCACTACAATAAGAGACAGCTCAAACATTTGAACCCACGATTTCTTACTTATAAACAATTTATCATGCAGCTGAAGAGATTTTTGGTGGTCAGTGTAGGCATGCTGAGCAAAACCGATGAAAACTACTGGTGATTTCTCCCTCAAGATGTGAAAAGCAATGAAGCAAAGAAACATTATTTAAGTGTTTTACAGTCTAGCTGATAAATAACTATCTTTATTATCACTCATGACAAAAATGAAAGATTTTAGCTGAGTTTTGACTAAAAAAATTTAGAGACAAGCTGCTCCATATGATATCCAAATGAAAAAGAAATAAGTTCATAATGACTGAAGAACATAGTGGATTCTAAAAAGGCAGCAGTACAAGGTGTCATAGAAATAAGATTTCTTCTGAAACACAGTCACAGCTTTTGTATTATAATAGGGCAGTTTGCCAGTACAAGTGTAATGAAGGGGATTATCACTAAAATTTCCATCCATTCTCAAAGTTTAGAAATAGCAGCTAACTGAGGGAGATGAAATCACATAACAAGCATACCCACTTATCAATCCATCCATTCTTAAAGTGATAGTCTTATACTATTATTGCTACTACAATGACAATAGCCCTGTGGGGTTCACAATAAAATAAAAGTACTTCAGTCTATAAAACTAATACGCCAGTTCCATTGCATTGAAGGATAAAGATCTGGTTACACAGCATGCAAGTTTAAATAGAGGCTAGGGTGCCCGTAGAAACTGGCTGGAGAGGATGGGAGTGATTAGTCATTGCTAGCTTGCTCATCTCTAGGACAGGAAGGTAGCTGTGACTTGCCACAGGGGTGACACCATTAAGGCACACAAGGTGTTACCCAGTAGAGTTTGAACTAGCTGATAACTCACTGTCATGGTGTTTATTACCAATAAAGCAGAGGGAAGTTCAGCTTTATAAGGCATGATTCCCCTGAGGGGACAGCAATAGCAGGTTTTCAGAAGATGCAGATGGAGATAGGGATGCTTCCAGTAGGAAGATGGCAGGATGCCCTAAGGACTAGCAAGGTGAACCACTCCCAATCATCTAACTTATCAGGGAATGAAAGGTCTGATTGAGATTCCCAGGTGAGAATAAAGGGGCCCAAAGGCTTAAGCCCAGCCTGGGCATATTCAGCTCCCATGCTCCCTGAATGAATGAACCAACTGGGAATCATAGTAAAGCTGTCGGGAAGGGTCCTGGGTCCTGAGGGGTGCAAAAACATATATATAAAACTAATGAACATACTAAGGCAAAGATTAACTGAAGAGATATTTATATTATAATCACTTCATTAGAGGCAATAAAATAACTCCAGCATGCAGAAAAGCCTTCCTTCAGCAGCAGTAATTTTCTTAAAATGACAGTGTCCCATTTAATATAAATTGCATCTTTCCTCCTAAAAAAGAACTGTAATCTATGAAAGAAAATAAATATGTGAAAAGTTTCAAATAAGTTACTACTAAGAAATTTACATTCAGACATGATAATAACTAAATCCTTTTTATTAAATAACTTTTAAGTTTAATATTAAGAAGTATTCTTAACTGAAATAAATAAGTTATTATTGCCATTTGCTACACAAATAATAAAACAATTATGTTTTCAGTCTACTGTTCAGATTGCTAAATCCTTATAACATTTCCCATAAATTAATCACACTGTCATATTTTCATCTCTGGACAGGAGCCTGGTGTTATAGTGGGCTTAAATTATGATGTATTTGGCTTCCAGGTTTGTAGTCCCTGGAACATATCCACATTCTGAGGACTATGACTGTTCAGTGGCCTTCTTCTTCTTGCAAATGTTTGATGAATTCTGTAGTATTGTTTAGGTTACATTATTTAAATGGCATCTATTCCACTGAAATGGAACAACGTCTAGAATATGAGCAATGTAAGAATGTGGTATTTCATCTGCTGGTAGTACAACAGCTTCCTGATGTGTGCTGTTTTTGTCTGTTTGGTCTAGGGGTAAAGCCGCAGTGGTGCAACGGTAGCGTTGTTGCCTCACAGCAAGAGGTTCTCCCATTCAATTCTCGGCTGGAGCAATTTTGTGTGGAGTCAGCATGTCCTCCCCCCGGCTGAGTGGCGTTCGAAAGACATTCGTGAATGGGCATGCCTTCATTGAAGTTTGGGCATCGAACTGGCACCTCGGCACCGCAAAAATCTACAGCCAATCATTAGCAGACCGGAGTTCCGCTGTGGCGACCCCTAACCGGGAAAAGCCGAAATAAGAACAGGTCTAGCACTCTTGCTATATCTCCTGAATGAAGGGTTGCTTCCTTTCACTCTACCTTGTATTAGGTATATTTTGGATGTGCTGTATGTGTCTCCATTGTTCCTTGAGGAATAATGTCTGTTGTGGCTCTAACAATGTCATTGAGGTAGATAGCCTGGATCTTAATCTTAGTATCATCAAAATTTGAGCAGCTGACAACACCAATAGCTATAAAGGAGTATCTGTATTTCTAAACTGCAAAGTAATAGTCTTCCTTGCCATTTTAGACACATTTTTTCATGAGATTTGTTTACTATTTAGATGTCCCTCTCAACTTATCCATTGGCTTTAGGGTATTTTAAGCTTAGGACAATTTTACAAAAAAATGTTAACAAAGAGCTGGATCTGAGGATGCCTTATATGCTAGGCATAAACTGTCTTTCAGTAACCTGTAGGATACTGAGTACAGAGATAGGACATCAAGATGTTATGTGTAGGACAGGATATTCATATATGGGGTTCATAAGCAAGAGTATGGCATCCAGGTCCAAGGAAGTAATAGTACCAGTCTACTCAGCCCTTACTGGACCCATTATTAAGTATAATTCCCCCATGGCTAATGTGACATAAATAGAAACTGCTGGAGGAACTACTATGTCTCTCAAAGGATGCCCATGCTATGGAATTAGTTCCCCATCTACATGAAGCAGAGTTCATCTGTGACTCGACTCAAAAGAAACCTTGATCATTGGATGGGGAATTGCATATTCACCACCAAGCTGGTCCCCATGTCTCTGATGGACAGAGGTCAACAGTAAGTAAATTAATCCCTAACTAACATACCCCCCATACACACACAACCCATTGCTACCTCTTTACTAACATACTCCACCATATAAGCATCTAAGGAACTCTGGTATAAAACTGGGTTGGGTTGCATGGCCAAGCTTGTAAAGACCCTGGTGGTCATTAACCTAGTATAAACTTATGAATCTATGAACTCAAATTCCTATTCTCAGGCAAATTTCTGGAATTCATCATTCTTAAATTGTAGGCTAATTTCAAAAATAAATATTCTCTGGTACTCAGTGTTGAGCAAAAATTCCTTTCGTAATACTTATTGCTGAGCTGACTGTCATCTTGGATACCTCAGAATATTTTAATTACTAGTCATTGCCAACACTTTGATGTTGGAACAGATGTACCACAACTTTTAACCATGGTGGTCTGATATCTTGTGTGTAATCATATCCTTTTGAATTTCATGCCTGTTGTTTCATATTGCATGTTGTACAGGTCCTGATGACTTCTTCAATTTGATTGGAATTCCTAGGCCAAAACATGACATCTCCTGTTGTTCTTCCCACTTACAGTACCTAAATGTGCCTCATGTATCTTGGCCAACATCAGTTTTCTAAGATGGTGAAGTACAACTAAACAGTTAACTTGAAACACTCATCCATCAATATAATTCCAGTCGCCAGAGAAGGAACTCTCTGATGGCAATGCTTCTGGCTATATAGCTAAAGTTTTATTTATTTATCTGTCTATCTATGTACCAATCTATCTATCCATGTATCTATCTATCTATTTATTTTAATCAGGCCATCCTTTTAGGATTGCTGTAGTTAAATGCTGCATCTCAATATCAGTCACAACCAAATTTGTTTATCCGCTGTGTCTCTTCTGACATCGGCAAGCATAACAATGCTGTTTCCCTTCAAACTCATTATTTAACAAGTCCCCATTGGTCTCTTTCAAGTATGTTGGCTTACAGCATCAATAATGTGCATCTGCTTCCCAATGATTATACATCACAGTAATACAACCCTTCTGAAGACTAAATAGCAATATCTGTTGTCTCAGTGACACCTGATTCAGTGAAGTTCTGAAAGATGCACTGAAGTGACTTATGATGGGAAATATATATATATATATATATATATATATATATATATATATATATATATATATATATATATATATATATATATTAAGCAGTAAAAAAACAACTCACCTCACTGCATCACATGTAATTGTAAAATTCCACTGTGTAAGCAACTAGTCGACATTACATCTAAAAATGTTTTTGCATGAGGAAAGCCACCTGCACCCCTTATGAGGAGGGTTGTTTCCCATCATCTTTGTTATCTTGTATGTTATAACACTGAAATCACGTAACAGTAGGGGCAAGGAAAAAATTATGTCACTGTCAGTTGAACTCACAACAGAAGGTCTTACCTACACTCAACTACTGCCACACTTGAGTAAAATCACATATACATTTCATTAACATGTCTCACACATGAACAAAAACCACCGTCATCTACACACACATATACCACTAAACACACACATACTGCATGCAAACATACAACATTTCTGACACTGAGTCAGTTTAAGCAACAGCGTCATGCAATAACTCAGATCAGTGAAATGGAAATTGACAAAAAGAATATCTAATCCAGTTTTAACAAGGCAAGCTTTTGAGAAATCCATCTGCAGCTATGTGTATATATATATATATATATATATATATATATATATATATATATATATATATATGTGTGTGTGTGTGTGTGTGTGTGTGTGTGTGTGTGTGTGTGAATGTGTTTCTGTATCTCTGTCTCTCCTTATATGCAGTGTATATATATAGATATATATATATATATATATATATATATATATATATATACATACATATATATATATATATATATATATATATATATATATATATATATATATACATACATATATATATATATATATATATATATATATATATATATATATATCTATATATATATATATGTGTGTAGGTGTCTGTCAGATTACTGAAGTTTCAAACCTTCATATGATCGAAATTTAGAAACTTCAAAACTAAAATAAAAAAATATATATATAAAAACAATTTTTTTTTACATTTTTGCAGGGGGATAAGCCTGCCCCACACTTCCTGCTAATTCACTATACAAATTCCCAGATCACACTACAGTAAAGAAAACAGTACATTTCCTGTTCCGTGCTGTACAGCAGTTTCCATTCAAAGCGTTCGAAGTTTCAAAACTTCGATCATATAGTCTCAGCTGTATGATGTTCAAAGTTTTGAAACTTCGGCAATCTGATAGGGACCCATGTGTATATAGATATATGTATGTATGTATATATATATATATATATATATATATATATATATATATATATATATATTTATATATTTATATATATATATATATGGTACCACTTGAAACCATCGAATGTTCAGAACATCGAAGTTCTGATCATAGAGATTAGAACATCGATGTTCAGAACATTGAAGGTTCAAAGTGAACCACAGAAAAAGACATACCCCCGGATTCATGAAGCTCGGCGCAAGGCCGGTGTAAGGCGTGCACCGGCAGTGCAGTGTATAACCGGCGTACTAGCGCCACATGCATATTAATGAGTGAGCGCCGCAACCACAACCACGTGCAGAGGGCACGTGCGCGAGCCCAAGTAGGATGCGTCCGTAGGCATGGCCAAACCAGCAGGTGAGGAGCAACCTACAGTGCTGACTGTCACAGGCCGCCTGCAATAGTAACCGCACCAGCCAGTGTCCATGGATACTGAAACGTACGCAGAGTATGCAACATAGTACCTGTCTACACAAAACGGAGAACCAAACATTAACCCACGAAGTCCAAATTGTACCCGTCCAAGGAACAAAGGATACGTGTAATACCGTGTCCGTCACGCAATGCACTGTCAGTGAGCATACCCAGTGAAGGTGTACCGCAGCATGTCAGCGCGCCGCACCTACACACAAGTAGCCCCATGGGCATGGTCACCAGCAGTTCCACAGTGGTAGTGAGAGTACACAGCCGGGCAGCCATGTCTATATAACAACCAGAAGGAAACCAGATACCCTAAACACAGACAAACATGTGCATAGCAACATGTACTACACCCAGCAACATACCCGTCGTATACACATAGGACGGCGTATGCCGAAGTGGAATATCCAGAAGCAGAACCCATGCATGCAAATGTAATACACAACAGCCCCGTCATAGCACGTAACCCACACACATGTACGACCGTCCACCCAATCCAGCTAGCAGCCTTGCGCAGCTGCACACCTACACACAGTGGGTATACCTCAAATGTAGTATGAAGTATTGTCCTAGGCAGTGCCACGTGTGCAAATATGTACCCCACATGTCAACATCCCACCGCAGGTACTGATATCCAAATGGCTGCATGTGAATGTGTCGGCAGAATGCGTACATCCTGCATGTGGTTCGGACCTGTTGAAACCCCATAGGCGTTCACACGCCACGGTGTCCATAACTGTACACATCTGGACAAAGCAGTATGTGCAGCCACTGTACTGATGATTAGCTATGCAGACATGTCAAACACAACACATAGGGTGGAACATCCACCCACCAAGCAGGACACCACAACAGGGTGCCACATGCACAGAAGGTGAAGGTGGGACATCACACATAGATAATAGTGGTGCCGGATGGCCAAACACCCACGGCCAATGCAAAGGATTGAATAACACGCATATGCCCGGATGAATGGGTATGTCATATCATGGGAATAGCCTAAGCTATCTAAAATAATAGCCATGCGTACCAGATACAAACTGCCAGTAACATGCAGTAGTAATGCAGGAAGGCATACACGACTGTGTGAATATCACAGGACATATGGCACGTGCCAAGTGTCAACGCATGACACAAATGTCCAGGATGGGGCCCCCTGCACAGAGGAACACGTGACAACCCCACCCCCCACTGATGTATCGGCAGTGGAAACACAACCCAAACACACACCAACACCACCGTCCATCCCACGATAGCAACGGAGGCTGGTCAAAGACCACCATGATGCGTGCACAAACAGGGACATGTGTAACTGTCCCTCTGACAACCCCCCACAGGCCAATGAATAATAGTATGGACATACGCATGTAATGCTGCAAAGGATGTGTGGTAGTCCTCAGTATCACAGAGGTAGGTACACAGATACACTGTAATCAACCGTGACATATGTGCACTGTACACAGCATACCTGCAGGTAATACAGAGTGCAATCATGTGCCACAGAAATATCCATGTACGAATGAGGACAGGGGATAGACAAGTGTGAATGGGACAAACTATGAACATAGGTTCATAGGTTCATAGGTTCATAGTAGGCTATCTGCCCAAGTGCATTTATAAGCCTAGCCCATAGTTATGTGGCCTTCGCCACCCCTTCAGGTTGAAGAAAACTATGCCTATTATATTGCTGTACCTCTGTCAAGCAGTGACACTGAAGTAATCCCTGGGGTATATCTGTGATCTCCCATCCATTGGTCAAGATTCCTCTTGAACAAGGCCAGCGGGGTGCTCTGCCCCACATGTACTGGGATGTTGTTCCACAGCATAGTGAGTCTCTGGGTGATGAATCTGTCCCTCCAGCATGTTCTATTAATGACCGTGTCAAGGTTTACATCTCCCGCCTTTGTGGTTCTGAGGGATCTAGATTCTTTAGGTGAAGCATATTCATCAAATCTGGGTTTGACATGGCCTTGTATGTCAGGCACAGGTCACCTCTGAGCAAGCGGTATGCGACTGAATAGAGCTGGAGTCCTTGCAGTCGGGCAGCATAAGACATATTCTTGAGACCCTGTATCCTTCTGGTGATGAACCTTTGGGGCCTTTCCAGCTGCTGCAGGTGTCGGGCCAGATACATTCTGAATGGGGCATTGTACTCAATCATAGGTCTAATGAGTGATGAGTACAGGTGGACGATGACCTCCCTTGATCTAGATGTGAATCCCTGCATGATCAGGTGGGCAATGTAGAAGGTCTACCTAACTACTTTAGCAACGTGAGTGTCAAACGAACAGTTACTGTCAACCTGGGTCCCCAGATCCCTGGTAATTTCATCTGTGCTCAGTGGATTGCCATCTATATGGTAGCTAGGGGTAACCTTGATCTTCCCGAAGGGTACGACTATGCATTTCTTGGCATTTAGCTGTAGGCCATGTCTCTGGTACCAGTTATCCGTTTCTGTGAGGCCCTTCTGAAGGATATCTGTGTCAGATGTGTGTTCGACTATGGCACCCATTTCTCAGTCATCTGCAAACCTTGTCAGCCATAACCCTCCTGTGTTTGCTTGTACTTCTGAAAAGGAGATGCTGAACAAGAGTGGACCCAGGACTGAGCCCTGTGGGACACCACTTGTGACCGGCTTTGAGTCTGACATGGCGCCAGCAACTCTGACCATGTGGGTCTGTCACTTAGCCAGTTTGCAACTCATCTTGTGATGTATGGGTTTACATTCAAGCTGATGAGTTTTTCAATGATACCTGAGGGGGGTATTGTGTCGAAGGCCTTTGCCAGGTCAAGGTAGGCTGTATGGACTGCCTTACCCTCATCAATGGCCTTGGTGACTGTTCCAAAAATGTCAACCAAGTTTAAAAGGCATGATCTGCCTCTGACCAAGCCAAACCGGGTTGGATCCAAAGTCTGCAAGTTCCCTATGTCTTTATCTATGAGTTCCATTATGATCCTCTCCATGGCTTTGCAGATAAGGCTTGTCAAGCTAATGGGACGGTAATTTCCAGGGTCAGTGGAGGCACCGCCTTGTGAAGTGGGACCACAGTCACCTTGCGCCACTACTTGGGTACGTATCCTGAGGTGAGGCTAAGATTAAACAGCTGTCCTAACTGTGGGTTGAATTCCTCATTGAGATCGTGGAGTACACAGCCAGGGACACCATCTGGTCCCATGGATGCTGTGTATACTGCCTTGGAGAGAGCAGTTCTCACCTGGGTGTTAGAGATGTTCTGGGGGCTACAATCCTCTGGTATAGATATCTCTCCTTTTGGGGGGGAGGGGTGGGAGAAGTCTGCACTGAACCTGTCAGCCAGTATGTTGGCAATGTGTGTAGGTTCAGTAATCTTCACATCATTTTGAACTAATTCTGAGCATATCTGGGAGTTTCCTCCTAGGTGTCTAACATAGCCAAAGAAGGCCTAAGATTGTCTTGTGAGTCCTTGGTGATTTATCTCTCGAATTTGCCTTGGATGATTTTATGAGAGCTCGTAGTTCTGCACGTATAATGAGCAAGGGTGTCTTACCTTTCAAGGATTCTGCTCTATCTTGTAGTAGCTTCCTCCTTTTGTTGTCGAGCTTGTTTATGGCTGGGGTCCACCAGACTGGACGCTTGCCTCCGGTACAAAGAGTCTCAGTTTTGTTTGGGATTGCCTGATCCATGCAGTCCTGTAGGTGCTGGTAGAAGGCATATTGAAGTGATTCAGTGGTTTGAGTAATGTTTACCACCGGCTCAGGGGCCTTAAAGGAGACCACACTTGGCTTTTGAGAAAGGCATATGTATGGTAGCCGGCACCACCCACAGCATTGTATGCCAATAGCAGAAGCTATTGTAGGTTGTCCAAACAAACATGTCCGCACACACGGAATATCATAGCAATAACCCACGGCCGGATGTGGGTAATGCTAGATATACCCACAGTAGACGTGGTGCGGTCCCGAGGTCGATGCCCGAGGGACCACACAAAGGCAACCGTGGGTAAATACAGCAGTACCCACACCCAGACGCGGGTCATTGCTAGTATGCCATATCATCTAGGGAAAGAAACCATATATTCCCAGACATAATGGCACAGCATAATGCCTGTCCGCCTCCCATCCGCAGACATACGGCACCCGCGGTGGTGCGCACGTACTGCACGAGATGTCCGTTGCCAATGTCGACACTGTCTCGCTATGTGAAACAAAGTCAACATAGCGATTCAATACAAAACAGCGACGGAGAGCCCAATGTCCCCGTTGCTGTGCTGTTCAACCTGTTCCGCCATGTTAAATGTGTGCAGCAGAGCGGGACTGCCCCAAAGTAAGCAACGGACATGTCCGTGGCTCAGTGAAAGCTGTCACGCAATGTTAAACCCATGTAACATAGCGACACAGGTCATAAATACCGAGGTATAGTAATGGAAATAGGTCCGGTCGACCAGACTGTGTGCAATTACTATAACACGATCTACAACGGGCACGCCGGCCAATCAGCACACACAGTTAGGAATAATGGGGGGGGGTATGGTATCATAGACACGGACAAACCGTGCCCATGTGACTTGTCTGACATTCGTACACGGTCAGGGCAGTTCCGTACACTAGGCGGACAAGACCAAACCCAAAGCACCACAGGAAGACCCTGACAATCGAAGGCCTGCATGCGTAGGGGCTATAAGCCCCTGTGATCTGAATATCCCTGCGGTCACGACATATGCATCCCGGGCCATGAGCGGTAGGGAATAAGGAATGTGTAACATGTAGTACCGCACTTTTCCCAGCAGGAGAATGGATGCCTGTGACGTACGTGAGTGCGGGTGGGGGGTGGGGTGGGATATGTAAATTTAGCTAAGTACCATGGGTATGCATATAAATGAGACAGAACAGCTAACGTGTAGTGGTCACAGCAACCGGCAAACGTGGATGCAGTCCCGTTTGAATTACGACTATAGAACATATAAATGTGAATGTGTACGTAATGCGTCCATGCCGCAAAGACAGTTACATGTGTAAAGGTGAAGGTGTGTTCCACACACGTCCGTCAACCGGATCAGAGATATGTTACCGGAACAGTCACAACTAATACAGACCACATAACCACACAGACCCAGTACACATATGTAACCAGAATACTGATATGCATGTGCGCCTGCGCGTAACCCACAATTAGGAAATGCAAGTGCGCGTGTGCGTGTGTGATCCGCTCACAGCAGGGAAAGTTAATGCTGTGTCCTCCACGTCAGTTATACATGTCTCAAAACTGTCAGCCTCTGAAAGTATGGAATCGGACAATGCCATGTAAAGTACCGGTAGGAATAGTGAAAAACACATGCTATGTGATAAGACAAACATAGAATGTGGAGAGAATAACGTGTGTGTTAGTAGTATGGATTGATGACGGTTATGCATCTGTAACCCAACCCACTTGTCAGAAGGTGCCACCGTACGAATTGTGTTTAGTTGGCTCACACGTGTTGACCGGGCTAGGCTAGCTGGATATATGTCCAGTGTCAGCAGAGGCCCGTGGAGAAATGCTCCACACACAATAATAGCACAATATACCAAAGTACTCATATATGTAACCAAAAAAGAACAACAATAGAAAGTGTCCTGAAAGGACTGGTTACATACAGATCCCAGATGACAGAGAAATATATGGCCAGTGGAAGCACGTCACAATTACGGGATCAGGTCCCTATAGAAGCAAGAAGGTCTCACACGACACGGCAGTGAATTGCCAGATAGACATAGGTCAATGTAACACACAGCAAGATTAAGGGCAAACCAGCCGTACACCATGCCAGAACCTGTACAGTGGAAAGGTATGGTATGGTAATAGATGTTTGTACACAGGTAATCCACAGACAGTAACAAAGCAAGGTATGAAACGAGGGGTTCACATGTACATATCTACACACAGCAGTCCGACGGCCCATATATATGACACATGGACATAGATATGTCACTCGAAAACAAGATGTAAACAACTACAGTTTATTCCATATCATATTTATATAGTTATCTACAGTCATATTTATATTTAACATTGTGACTCTTATTTACATTCATATTTATACAAAATATGCATTTAATTGTACTTATTTATACAATGATTTGGAATCTTAATACAACAATTATACACATTAATATACATAATATCATTATCAACACACTACATTCTAAGGTTTACTCACAACAATTATCAATTATGTCTCAATATACTGATTGTATTGACCAATATTATATTTATATTAACACATTGTTGTTGTATTAATGTTTCCATTAAGTAATGTATGCAACATTGATATTTATATGTCACTTTATCTTTAAGACTTGGAGCACTGTCCACTTAACTACAAGCAGGTTTATTGATTAATTGTCTTTAAACTGACTCTGAAGGAAGTATATAAGGGATGACTACCTAATGTATTTCGTACTCTGACAATGCCCCATGTTAGTGGGTGAAAGCGCTCAGTATCTTTGGACTGTGGAGTGTATCGTTTTTGTCATTGTCTGTTTTGGTCTGGTTTATGTTCATTAATGTCTTTCATGAAGATGACCAGGACTGAAGCTCTGCTGTATTTCTGCCTACTGGCACATGGATATAGATATGCCAAGTAATACATACTATGGGTAGTCAAACAGACATCCGCGAATGGGGAACATACAGCATCAGTGAAAACCACTGGCCAGATGGTGACAGTCCAACAAGTTCTACACTTTACATATGCACACTGGTGTCCATTGTAGGACTCCAAAAATTGATCCATTCGCAATATCAACCAGCTGTGATCGACCCAGAAGAAATGACAGCCGTGACTACGGCACAGCTAGACATATACACCACCAGCGTGTTTAAGGTTGATGACAAGTGTCCATGAAATGCAGGACATATGAACAGAAATCCCCAGATTGTCGAGTCCACAGAAGTGCGTCCACATCCCAGTCCCGCACACATGAAGGATGTGTAATGTGTACCTTCGAGGGTTGCAGCCATGGGATCCTGGGTATGCAGAAATGGGGCTCGGTGTTGTTTGGCAGATAATCCGTTGTCCCGCCCCGTGGGAGGGATGTGGGTATAGCACATGCCCTACTCCCCACTAATGATGCAAAGCATCCACCGGATAATGCTGAAAGCAGGTGTGAAATGTGTACAGCCCTATATCAGTGTCCAGTAGGCGATTCCCATGGATGGACAAGCGTACGACCAAGATGGCACCCATAACTGGAAACCTGGTGGGATTACACAGCTGCAGTAAAGCATAGCACAGGAAATACAAATAGGGACTACATTAGACATTCCTCATACAAAGTCAGACCGTCGTGCGAATACCGGCGTACACATCTCTCAATCTGCCATCACCAAATTGTGGATCACTCGCTTCCATAATGCGGAACAAATGGGCGACCTGTGGAACACATACTAATGGCTCACTAACAACTTCAACCAGGAGGGTCATAGGATGGTTAAACTCTGTCATTCCCACCTATAAAGACGATCCTTTAATGAATTAATATGATTAATGTCAATTGACCATGGATTACACCTAATCAACATAAAATAACCGCTGGCACCTTATGGCACACAATCCAAAAAACACATAGGTAGATGAAACAGTCAACGTAGAAATTGTCCAGCACAGTGCCCAAATGGTATAAAAAGGTTCCTTTATATACAAGTAAGCGCTTTCACCCATAGGCTCCTTCAGACTTACACATAACATAAAAGCATTCGGGCTTTAAATATCCCTCCTTACATTGTCATTGGTCAATTTCACATCAAACAATGAACAATTAACCCCAGCATATAAAGCGCAAACGCAATGTTAAATACTCACACATATATTAACATCCTTAAAAACATCTTATTAAAAGATGTATAATATTATATTGTACTATGCCTAATTCTCATCAATTATAAATCTAACAATATATATTGAAAATATGTAAATTATATCAATGTAAAACAGTGGTAAACAACTGAAAGAGTGGACTAATAGGTGTTAAATGTATAGCTGTACCTAAACTACATCCCTGTTATTTGGGTTTAAGCCATCTGCTTCTCAAAAGAGGCTTAATCTGTGCTTCATCATTCAACCCTGGTGTTTGGTCAGCTCTCCACCTAATAATCCATCTCAATTCGCATTCTAAAGTATAGTTGGTAAGGTCCCCCCCTCTGGGATTAAAATCTAGCCTTTGTAAAACACTGAATGTAAAAGTATGCCTTGGGATGTGCTCATAGCCGGCCGTAGGCATAGGCCAAACCGGCAGCTGCCTAGGGTGCCGCACTAGCAGGGCCACCTTTCTAGTAGTTATGTCATGTAGGTACACCAGGATGGGGGCACCATGTGTTGTGGAGGTGGCCGCAATGGATCCCTATTGCCTAGGGCAGCAGTTGATCTAAGGCCGCTCCCGTGCTGCCGTAGGAGGGGTAGTACGGTCTGCAGGTATGTGCTGAAGTGCACATGAAACAGCGGTCTACAAGGATTACCCATAGTGGCGACACCTGCACAGACGGCTATAGCGGGACATACACACGGCTATGCACACAGCTCAGATAGACATACACACACCATAAACAGGCAATGATACACAAGGTTTATGGCGTGTACGGGTACAGTGTCAGTACAGCAAGGATAGCTGTCTGCCACGATATCCAGCAGATGTGTTGAGGGCGTGCCGGAATACGGACGTTGCATGGACAATGAGTGGATATGCATCGTACCACAGTTCTATGTGTCAGCCATGCAAATATGCGATACATGGGACAGACAGCTGTCCATGCAAGAGCAGCGCTATGGGCATAACATAGGTATGTATATATACATCGAGAGAGATACAGACGGTCACATGTGGCAAGGCCGGGAGTGTAACGTACACAGCACCACCCCACCACACCACAGCAGGGCGCACGTGGAGAACACGCTACGGAGGTCGCCAACCACTACAGGCACACAGGCAGTCCACGAGCTGCATCTCACCATCCACAAACACAGAGATGTCAGCAGGCTATAGGTGTTCCGCGGAACCGTCTAAAGCCATAACCTATGAACCCAAGCGGCTGGGAGCATAGACACACACACACAGCTGGCAGGCATGGTGATTGACCTTACCCCCACCTACCCAACCGCACAACAGTATGACACAGGTATGGAACGCGCTATGTGGACCACTAAACACAGCACCGTCAGAGGCACACGTCTAGGTGGGTGACAACATCCGTAAAGGAATAGACACCGATAGCCAAGGTATGTGTTGCGAAGCGTCTAAAAGAACTACTCTCTCCAGGGGCAGCTGTAAACACACACTCACACCTCACACACACACGGGGAAGGGCTGGGAGTTGAACCTATGCCTACCTACATGAACACACTACAGCATGATGCATTTACAGAACGCGCCACCGAGATTACTGAGCACAGTGCTGTCAGAGGCATACTTCTAGGTGGGTGACATCATCCGTAAAGGAATAGCTGACAATAGCCAAGGTATGTGTTGCGAAGCATCTAAAAGCATGACCATCTGCAGAGGCAGCTGGAAACACACACACACACACACAGGGAAGGGCCGGGAGTTGAACCTACGCCTACCTACATGAACACACTACAGCATGATGCATCTACAGAACGCACTACCGAGATTGCTGAGCACAGCGCTGTCAGAGGCATACTTCTAGGCGGGTGACATCATCCGTAAAGGAATAGATGCCAATAGCCAAGGTATGTGTTGCGAAGCAACTACTCACTCCAAGGGCAGCTGGAAACATACACACACACACCGGGAAGGGCTGGGAGTTGAACCTACGCCTACCTACCTGAACACACTACAGCATGATACATTTACAGAACGCGCTACCGAGATTACTGAGCACAGCGCTGTCAGAGGCATACTTCTAGGCGGGTGACATCATACGTAAAGGTATAGCTGACAATAGCCAAGGTATGTGTTGCGAAGCATCTAAAAGCATGACTATCTGCAGAGGCAGCTGGAAAAATACACACACACACGGGGAAGGGCCGGGAGTTGAACCTACGCCTACCTACATAAACACACTACAGCATGATGCATTTACAGAATGCGCTACCAAGATTGCTGAGCACAGTGCTGTCAGAGGCATACTTCTAGGCGGGTGACATCATCCATAAAGGAATAGCTGACAATAACCAAGGTATGTGTTGCGAAGCATCTAAAAGCATGACCATCTGCAGAGGCAGCTGGAAACACACACACACACACCTCTCACACGGGGAAGGGCCGGGAGTTGAACCTACGCCTACCTACATGAGCACACTACAGCATGATGCATTTACAGAACGTGCTACCGAGATTACTGAGCACAGTGCTGTCAGAGGCATACTTCTAGGCGGGTGACATCATCCGTAAAGGAATAGCTGACAATAGCCAA
This sequence comes from Protopterus annectens, assembly GCF_019279795.1. Taxonomy (NCBI): domain Eukaryota; kingdom Metazoa; phylum Chordata; order Ceratodontiformes; family Protopteridae; genus Protopterus; species Protopterus annectens. The sequence continues at coordinate 49,421,127 of NC_056734.1, forward strand.
GGTATGTGTTGCGAAGCATCTAAAAGCATGACCATCTGCAGAGGCAGCTGGAAACACACACACACACACACACACAGGGAAGGGCCGGGAGTTGAACCTACGCCTACCTACATGAACACACTACAGCATGATGCATTTACAGAACACGCTACCGAGATTGCTGAGCACAGTGCTGTCAGAGGCATACTTCTAGGCGGGTGACATCATCCGTAAAGGAATAGCTGACAATAGCCAAGGTATGTGTTGTGAAGCGTCTAAAATAATAACCATCTGCAGAGGCAGCTGGAAACACACACACACACACACACACACACCTCTCACACACACGGGGAAGGGCCGGGAGTTGAACCTACGCTTACCTACATGAACACACTACAGCATGATACATTTACAGAACGCGCTACCGAGATTACTGAGCACAGCGCTGTCAGAGGCATACCTCTAGGCGGGTGACATCATCCGTAAAGGAATAGCTGACAATAGCCAAGGTATGTGTTGCGAAGCGTCTAAAAGCATGACCATCTGCAGAGGCAGCTGGAAACACACACACACACACACCTCTCACACACATGGGGAAGGGCCGGGAGTCGAACCTACGCCTACCTACATGAACACACAACAGCATGATGCATTTACAGAACGCGCTACCGAGATTGCTGAGCACAGTGCTGTCAGAGGCATACCTCTAGGCGGGTGACATCATCCGTAAAGGAATAGCTGACAATAGCCAAGGTATGTGTTGCGAAGCATCTAAAAGCATGACCATCTGCAGAGGCAGCTGGAAAAACACACAGACACACACACACACGGGGAAGGGCTGGGAGTTGAACCTACGCCTACCTACATGAACACACTACAGCATGATGCATTTACAGAATGCGCTACCAAGATTGCTGAGCACAGTGCTGTCAGAGGCATACTTCTAGGCGGGTGACATCATCCGTAAAGGAATAGCTGACAATAACCAAGGTATGTGTTGCGAAGCGTCTAAAAGCATGACCATCTGCAGAGGCAGCTGGAAACACACACACACACACACACACACACACACACACACACACACACACACCTCTCACATGGGGAAGGGCCGGGAGTTGAACCTACGCCTACCTACATGAACACACTACAGCATGATGCATTTACAGAATGCGCTACCGAGATTACTGAGCACAGCGCTGTCAGAGGCATACTTCTAGGCGGGTGACATCATCCGTAAAGGAATAGCTGACAATAGCCAAGGTATGTGTTGCGAAGCATCTAAAAGCATGACCATCTGCAGAGGCAGCTGGAAACACACACACACACACACACACACACACACACACACAGGGAAGGGCCAGGAGTTGAACCTACGCCTACCTACATGAACACACTACAGCATGATGCATTTACAGAACACGCTACCGAGATTGCTGAGCACAGTGCTGTCAGAGGCATACTTCTAGGCGGGTGACATCATCCGTAAAGGAATAGCTGACAATAGCCAAGGTATGTGTTGTGAAGCGTCTAAAATAATGACCATCTGCACAGGCAGCTGGAAACACACACACACACACCTCTCACACACACAGGGAAGGGCCGGGAGTTGAACCTACGCCTACCTACATGAACACACTACAGCATGATACATTTACAGAACGCGCTACCGAGATTACTGAGCACAGCGCTGTCAGAGGCATACTTCTAGGTGGGTGACATCATCCGTAAAGGAATAGCTGACAATAGCCAAGGTATGTGTTGCGGCGTCTAGCATGACCATCTGCAGAGGCAGCTGGAAACACACACACACACACACACACCTCTCACACACACGGGGAAGGGCCGGGAGTTGAACCTACGCCTACCTACATGAACACACTACAGCAAGATGCATTTACAGAACGCGCTACCGAGATTACTGAGCACAGCGCTATTAGGAGGCATAACCCTAGGTGGGTGATATCATCTGCAGAGGCAAGGCAGCCGATAGGGAATGAAGACAGAGTGCGCAGTCACACAGCATGTTACCATCCCAAGGTGGGCGTACAGTAACACGGTAGTGCTGCACTCGGGAATACCAGCTAACTACGGAGCACAACATCACGACATGGATACGGGATGCACCACAGACAGCATACCCTATGAGAGGGCAACCGGCGTGCATGATGTAGGCAGCCATTTTGGCATATCAACCACATATGACTCACCCGGACGGCCACCATGGCTATGCAGGATGTCATTGGCCATGGCTACACGCCTAGTAGCAGACATCGGTGCCGACTGTACTGTGTACCCCCAAATGGCATACTGGGCATGCCCTCACACCTAGCGGTTGCGAAGGGGAAACATACATGCACACGGGGTATCTTCACAGACGGGCGCGGTGTGCACAGTACTGTGTGTCCATCTACACGGCTGCTTACTGGGAATGCTCACACACTTAGAATCTGCAGAGTGCAGACATGCATGCACATGGGGTGGAATCATGGAAGGGCAGAGTGTGGACCATCGTGTGTGTCCACCTACACAATAGCAACCCGGGCATGCTCACACACGTGGCGGTTGCAAAGGGGAAACATACATGCACACGGGGTATTGTCACAGACGGGCGCGGTGTGCACTGTATTGTGTGTCCATCTACACAGCTGCTTACTGGGCATGCTCACACACTTAGAATCTGCAGAGTGCAGACATGCATACACATGGGGTGGAAACATGGAAGGGCAGAGTGTGGACCGTCGTGTGTCCACCTACACAATAGCAACCCGGCATGCTCACACATAGTATGTGCTACGTGCTGTCCAGCATGCAGACGGAGTGTACACACCGCAAGTCAGTCATGGCCAGGTAAACCCGTACACACGCACAGGGTGGACACACATGCAGTTACACGTACACACACAGATGACATCACAGGAGTCACGGGTGCAGGCTGAACATGTACACACTGCAGTGAACACTGTAGCTGCCATGCCAGCACCATGTCATCAGTGCAGCAGTATGCCTCACGGTCCAGCAACAGCATGTGACATATGTCCACAGGTCTATATGGCGGTGTATGCCCGTCATGCAGAGTACACATGTACTATCACTGATCCCACAGGTGTAATGTAGTCTGCCCATATCGGTATACATGGACAGGCGTGCTCCACACATACCACGGGCCTGACACAGATATGACACATGACTGCAGCTGTACCACAGTGAAACAAAGTCCGGATATGTCATATAGGTGATTGGCTGTGTGCATGGACTGCACACAGGACACATACGAAGCCTGTGATGTACCACATGCATAACACTGGCGTACCCAGTAATACACCCACGAATGAAAGGTGGACACATGTCTGTGGTATGCTCCCCCTACAGGTTGTAGCGGTGTTGACTGGGACACATACCCTTGTACAGTTTGCCTGTGACAGCTGTGATACCATACCACAGTCCATGTTCCATGTATGTTGACACACATGTCACAATGTAGCAATGCATGCACACATGACAACAGGGGATACATGTGACACGTGCACTGTGCATGGTGCAGCCATGCATGAGCGGTGTCCGATGTCCATAACACAGTTGCACCCCCTACCACATGCATACCCATCATGGGGCCGTCATATGGTGGCATAGTAACAGCACGCATGGCGGTATGTGTGTACATCATGTGTTGAAACACCTGTCCACATGCATGTGTGCAGGTGGTGGTCACAGGTGTGTCACACACCATCCTACCCTGCCATGTGCATACAGTCTGCTATGTCGCCGTTACATGACAGTGCTGCCATAATGCATAGCCATCGGTCAGGTGTCAACGACCATATGTCACATGGCCACTGTAACCAGTACCACCTCCCAAGTGCATATATCGGCACAGCTGCCAGATACAGTGTTGGTACGCATGATGCACTACATACCGCTGCACGCCTGCACATATCCCATATAGCGGGTGTGGCATACCCAGCACCAACATGTGTGCAGGAATGTGTGCCCATGTATGCCACAGATCAGGGGGACTATGTGCCACGTGCCATACATCACTGTACACCATGGTAGAGATCTGTGCATACCTCAGTGTGGGGTGCATGGATGTGGATGGTGCAGTACATGCAACACGTCGTCCCTCCGTGTAGACATGTGTGGTCACCACCATGTCAGTGTGTCAACATGTGTGTATGTCTGCTGCCTGTTGTGAGGGTGTATGCAGATATAGTGTTGCGAATGGACACTAACCACACAGGGTGACCATCCCGTACTGGTGCTGCATTGTACGACCCTGTCAATGCCATAGTTGTGAGCCATGCTGGCCACCTGTGCAAGCCCGCCCCCTGTGACATGGCGTGTGGGTGCATTGTATTGTGAGGGTGCTGACCACACAGGCAGGTGTCCCCATCTGCACACAATGGGGTGTGCGCCATAGTGGTGTACACCCCACGAATGCAGACATATTCCTGTGCCGGTACAGCGTCCTACTGCCGCACAGCGTGCACCACAGCTGACAGGTGACACCAGCGGTCAGTCGCCAGCATGCTGTGTACGACACCTGCAGACTGTCACCATACCTGTACTGTGTCATGCCATGTATGTGATGTCTCTGTCCACCGTAGCCTGTGGCACTGACCACAGGCGCCAGGTGCAGTATATGTGTGGACATGTGTGTCATGTACCGTGTAAACAACGTTATACTACATCTGGCTCCGTGCTCCGCAGGTTTACACGTAGAATGTCTCTACTTGCAATCTAAACTGTCTGTTCTCTATCACAAAAGCTCAGCACCTGCTCCCACAGTATTCCTACATAGGTAAAGTACATGTATACTAGACGGAGTACTACACTAGCCTAGAATCCCCTTGAGTACCCACTTCCCTATAGGTCCCTTTTGACCCAGTTACACAGCAAACGCATTCACATTCTCTGGCATGTTGAAGGGTCAATTGATAGCGACCTCTCCTGTTCAGATGGTGAATCTGGGCATCCTGAGGCAATGTTACAGGTGCCTCATGGACACGGACATGCCGCACCTCCCCCACTAAACATAATACATGTGAGGGATGCAACTATATAGCCAGACAGGAGGCTGAGGTCTATCAAACCACGACCGGCAAGACCAAATGGGAGGGGAAGGACACCACGCACACCACAAAACCGGTGTCACATGGAGCTATCACATGCTAAACAAACACATGAACACACAAAGACATACTCGGAGGCACTGTTAAAACATGTAACGAACCTAACGAGGCCTCTGAAGCAGACAACCAAGCAACTGCCTCCACAAGACATAGGACATGCAACACATAGTTCTCAACGTCAGTGTGCTAAACAGTCACAGCCCTTAAGGCCACACACAATGCCAGACACACTTGTAATAGGTGACGCCATAGTCAGACACACCGACGTCCCACCCACCTGACTGAACAAGGGAATGATCACAGTAGGTTGCCTGTCGGGCGCTGTAATCCACCACATAACACACGCACTCAGGTCACTCCGCAGCATGTACAGGTATGACGCGGTCATTGTCCATGCTAGTGTCAACAACCGGAGACATACCACCCTGGGATACATGAAAGGAGACACAGAGGGGCTCTCAGATTGTGTAGCCCAGGCCAGCATGACCCTGACCCTGAGCAGTATCCCACCCTCACCAAGAATGATGCAACAATACTGGGTCCGACTGATTGCCCTTGATAATTTGTCTGATTACCAGTGTCAGTCTGAGGGGATCCAATGTCCTCTTGCCTGGGATGACATGCTTGACACGCCACGCTCCTTCGCAAGGGATGGCTTGCACCTGTCGCCCCTGGTCTTCAAATGTTTGGCAAACGCTCCTGCCACCCCCACAGTGCCCACTGCAGGCAAGGCTGAAATGATAGACCTACCGCCCTAGACTACAAACCTGGGAAAAACTAAGGGTAATACTGCTCAGTGCCAGTAGTCTACGCCCAAGCTGCACGCCCTCAAAAGCCCTCCTCAGTATGGAGGACATCGATGTCAGTGCTGTGACTGAAACCTGGTTCAGGGCTCCTGAGAGCACCCCAGCACTATCAGGTCATACCTCATATCATGCGTTCAGGACCCTAACCCGGACCGAACCACAGAAGGAGGGGGAGTCTCCATTTCCATGAAGGATACCCACACCTCCAGATTGGCAGTAACGCACGTAGCAGCGGGGACCATGCAGGTGCAATTAACCATGTGTAGGACTGTCCTATGGTTTGTTGCATGCTACAGACCACCCTCCCAAACCCAGGATATCCGCACAGCCTTCCTGAAGACACTGGGGAGTATGAATGCTCTCACAACACCATCATATCGGGTGACATCACCCACCCATACATAGACCAGGAACATTACCCAGGACACAACACCCTACACCAAAGGTTCCAGGTGTTCATACACCCGAATGCTGTGGAACAACTATACACCATACCCACAAGGGGGGGAACTATACTAGTCCTGATCATCACGCATGGGGACGACATGCTCCTCACAGGATGTACATCCCTCAACGGTGAGGTCAGACCATATAGTGATCTCACTGGTGATCCGCATCCCGCCCCCAACACCGGCAAGAGAGACCACAGTGAAGACCACTCCACAGCAAAACCCACACGTCATAGGACTGGTGTGGTACTCTACAAGGCCTCCATGCCAGTGGTAAACACAGGCCACGCTGCTGAAACCCTTACAAATGCCTCCTACGAGCACCCACAGGAATGTCTGGATCAAGCAATCCCTAATAACATCAGGACCTTGTCCACCAAAGGCAGGCACATGGTCTGGTGGACCCCAGCCATAAACAAACCGTACAACAAGAGGTGAAAGCTACTACATGACAGAGCAATATCACTACCAGGGAAGGCATCACTGATTAATACTGTCGGTAACATACAATCAGTCATACAATCATCCAAGGCCACCTGTGGGACAGGACTTGCAAAGGACACATAAGACAACCATAAGGCCTTCCTTAGCTATGGTAGGAACATGGGTGGAAGCTCACAGTTATGCTCGGAATTAGTCCAGAATGGTACAATGATCACTGAACCCACAGACATTGCCAAGAAACTGGCAGACAGGTTCCGTGCATACATCTACCCTCCCTCCCCCCCAAGAGGGGAGGTATCCATCCCACCAGAGTCTAGCCTCCCAAACATCTCGAATGGCCAGGTGAGAGCTGCTATCTGTAAAGCAGAGAACACAGCATCAATGGGACCAGACGGTGTCCCCGGCTGAGTGCTACACAACCTCAATGAGGGCCTCAACCTGCACATATGGCTGCTGTTCAATCTTAGCCTTACTACAGGCTACGTACCCGATGGATGGCATATGGCAACTGTGGTCCCACTCCACCAAGGCGGTGCTCCTACGGACTCTGGACATCACTGCCCTATAAGCTTGGAGAGCCGTGTCTGCAAAGCTATGGAGGGGACCATAATGGAGGCCATAAATGAAGACATTGGGGAACGACAAATACTGGAACATACCCACATCGGCTTAGTCAAGGGCAGATCCTGCCTCCTGAACCTGGTCGACCTGTTCGGAAGAGTCACTAAGGCCATTGATGGGGGTATGTTGGTTCGCACAGACTACCGTGACCTGGCGACAGCGTTCGAACCAAACTCCACGCGGGCATCATAGAAAGGCTCACCAGCCTAAATGTAGAGCCATATGTCTCACGATGGGTTGCCAACCGGATGAAGGTCAGAACCCACAGGGTTAGTGTTCCTGGTGCCATGTCAGACTCCAAGCCGGTCCCGAGTGGTGGCCCACAGGGCTCAGTCCTGGGCCCCCTCCTGTTCGGCATTCAACTTTCCAACGTGCATGCAAACATAGGGGGATTGTGGCAGACAAGGTATGCAAATGACTGCAAACCGGCCACCATAATCAACACCCCATCAGACACAGACATCCACCTGAGGTCTCATAGAAATGGATAACTGGTGCCAGAGTCATGGCCTGAAGCAACATGCCAGGGAAGGTATAGACCTACCCTTTGGGAAAGACAAGTTAACCCCGAATTACCACATAGGTGGTAATCCATTAAACATGGTAGACGTGATCAGGGACCTGGGGACCCAACTTGTCGGTAACCTCTCTTGACACTCACATTGCCAATGTGGTTGGGAAGACATTCCACAGTGCCCACCTGGTCATGAAGGGATTCACATCCAGATCAGGGGAGGTCATTGTACCCCTGTACTCTTCACGCATCAGACCAATGATTGGGTACAACGCCACATTCAGAATGTACCTAAACCAACACCTGCGGCAGTCGGAAGGACCCCAAATGTTCCCCGACACAGGGATAAAGGTGCTGAAACATATGTCACACGCTGCCCGACTGAGGGAACTCCGGATCTATACCTTCTCATACCGTGTGCTACGAGGTGATCTGTGCCTGACATACACGGCCATGTCCAACCTGGGTTTCATGGACATGCTCCACCTCCTAGGATCCAAACAACCATGGGCACGAGAGCAACAGACACAAACCTCAACACGGATATAAATAGGATGTGCTGGAGGGACAGGTACATCGCCCAGAGACTCCCTACACCATGGAACAGATTCCCAGCCCTTGTGAAGCGGAGCCCCTCACTGACTCTGTCCAAGAGTAATCTTGACGTGTGGATGGGAGATCGTAAGTATGCCCCAGGAATCATCTCTGTGTCACTGCTGGACAGAGGGACAGCAGACCAATGGATATAGTATCCTCATCCTAAGGGGTGGTGAATGCCACACACACACTCTGGCTAGGCTTACACATGCCGTAGGGCACATAGCCTAGTATGTACCTATGCACCTATGTACCTATGTAGGTGTCCAGGCAGGTTGCGGGTACATGTGGTATGCTGATATTGCCAGATGTGCCTGTGGGTAACCCACAGCTACACATGGGGGACTGATGACAGTGCTCCCAGTAGGCACATGCGAGTACACCATATGAGGCATACAGGTTAACAGAACCAACATGGTGCTACACATGTAACCGTCACACATACCGTGTACACAGCTCAATGCATGCTGCACCTGCACTATATGGTATGTCTGCTGCATGATGACAATACACACCCACGTCACATACGCACCTGTCACTTGTCATACACAACCACTGCAACATACACATCACACGCTATGCGTACACAGGTATCACATACACCTCTCACTATCTTGTCCACCCTGTGCATCAGAATACATTTGCATAACCGTGCACCAATGGTGTTGATGACAGTGATGCGGCAGAGGCTTCATCATATGCACAGGGTGATATGTGTGCCAGGGGCATAGGCTGTACCAATGGATGACATCATGTGTGTGTGTGTAAGGGCCGGTGCATTTACTGGGCATGACTGTGCAGAATGCATGTGGTTGTGGTGGAGCCCTACAGTTGTGTCTGCCGTGTGTGGGTATGTGTGTACATAGTTCAGCCATACATGATGCCTACACGGGGTATACTTGGCAGCCCCAGACTGTACAGTGCAGGTTGTATGGCTCACTGTGTCCGTCTGTGGCCACGTGACCTGTGCCTGCCTGGGGTCACACGGGCACTACCGGGTGGAGGTATGGACTGGCCACTCTCCAATGACACATGTCCGCTGGAACCGTGTCCACGCTGGGACCAGCCAGGGCCACGTTCACATGGCCTGCTGTGTCCTGGTGTGGTCGGTGTAGCACCAGCTGCACTGCTGCTGCTACCGGCACTGTGTGAGTGGGCATGAGAGGTGGCACGCACACGTCGACCTACACTAGGTGGTGTTGCTGGCCTATGGCCACGTGTCCTATGCCTCACCCCTACCAGGTGTTCCAGCACAGACAGCTCACGCTCGCGGATTGACATGCCTCGGTCGAGGATTCCAACCATCTCACCTAATCACCTATCCAATACATTAGCAATCTGCTGTTGAGCATTCGCCAATGACTGGATGTTCTCATTTAGGGAACGGATTGCGGCCCTCTGCAGCCTCTGCCCTTCTTGGTTCTGCCGTTCGGCACGTGCCTGTGCCGCCATTACAGTCTGGAACATGCGTCTGGTGATACCAGCTGCTGCACCCTGTACAGCAGGTGCATGTCTGCCAGAGGTCCTCCTACGAGCAGCTCCAGACACATGCCTGTGTGGCACATCACCAGTCATTGCACTGGCGACATGGTGTGTATGCGCACCTTCTGTAGCCACCACACATTCCTGCTCAATGCCAACAGACGCTGACTGTTCTTCCTCTATGGGCAACGGTAATGTGGTATGTGTTGGCATCAGAACCATGTTCGGGGATGAGGGGGACATAGGTGGGATGGTAACCAATGGCACAGCTTCCGCCCCTGATAACCCTGCCTGTACCTCATGCATATGGTCATCACCGCTAGTATCTGTGGGGACACTAGCATCAGATGGACCGCAGGAGGGGAATGCACCTACACCACCTGTGAATACAAAGACATACTGTAAGATACATTACACACATGCAGACACACACGCAGACACACACACACGCAGACACGCATACAGACACACACACACACACACACACACACACAGACACACACACGCACGCAGGCACACAGACGCACACTGACACACACACACACAGACACACACACGCAGGCACAGACACACGCAGACACACACACATGCAGACACACACACGCAGACACACACACACACACGCAGACACATCATGCATGTGATATTGCAGATGGCATGCAGCATTCCCACACCACAGCTCAGAGAATGCAGGCCAGACATTAATAGTGGTAGTATGTATACTGCCCTGGGGTGCACACTACATCAAGCAGGTGTCATTTCAGTAGGCATGCAGTACACACATTCATGGTAGTTTGCATGCATCACCGTGATACACCATGTGGCCACAGGCAGGTTAACAGTACACATGGCTGGCGTAACTTTGACATGTACTCCGCCAACATGTGCGATAACATGTGGACATGTGTCAATGGTGTCCCACCACATGCACCGCATCATACTGGGTATCACAGTGCAGTGTTATGTGTACAGGCTACAGATAGAATGCATGTGTAACAAAGATGTCTGTGCAGGTGTGGTTGGTGTGAGCCATGTACATAGCTATACAGTGGGGAGTACAGGCACTGTGCCACTGCATGGCAGCAGGACACGGGTATGTTTCTGTGCGATGCATAACATGGACACATTGCATTGCCATGTCTGCAACACAGTCATGCTGTTCCACAGCACGTATATGGTAGACATTGGTGGCACCTGGTTGTCTGGTGTACCACATCAAATGTACAGGTGGTCCACTACAGCTATGATCGCACTATGTGTGGACAATGTGCAATGGTGTCTATCCACTCCAGACGTACTGTGTGGCAACATGCCTGTGGCTAACACCCATGGCCATGTTTGACTGGGTTATGGACAATTGTGTGTGATGGGCATTGTGTACCCATCCCTGTGGTGGCCCATGTGACATACACCCATACAGGTCGGAGGTGTCACAATCCAGAGGGCTATGCAGACAACAGTGTGGATGTTTGCTATGTCTGGTATAGGTCATGTCATGGTGTGACAATATTGCAGACAGAACACCATGGGCATGGGACATGTCATGTACTGTGTCACAACGTGTGCTCACAATGCAGGGGCATATGTCACATTGGTAACACCTGTGTGCTGGCCAGATCACAGCTCACTATGTGGTACTGTGTGCGTACCACAAATGGTGTTCCAATGCATACTACATATGCATCCATTGTAGAACACCTCCACCATTGTATGCATAACTGACTGCACATATCACACTGACAGGTACCGTGGTTTCATGCCGGTGTATACTAACGGTTGTATCTACTGTACATGGGTGGCGTGTGTGTCTGGTGGTGCAACCTGTATACCGTGACTGGAGCAGAACCCAGGTGTGCATGTTATACCTGGCCACATGGCGAATATCCCCACACTGTAACATGCCTGTTACTAACAACAGTCTCACCTGTGACGGACCCATGGCTGTGCGACATGCCAGAGGTACCTGTATAGGGGTGACACAACAGTACAAACATTATCCATGACTGTAGCCACAGTAAGCACTGTGCATGTCACATCGTGTACCTGTGTGATAGCATGTGGTATGCACACATCTGCAAACACAACGTAGCATACTGTAGTATGCGGCTTGTGTGCCCATATACGTAGCATGTGTTGGTACATTACGTGGTGTACTGTGACACCCACACCTATGGCAGATATCATACACATATGCAAGACTGACTTACCAGGCATCTCCAGGCTCGTTGGTTGGGAGACACCCACCTCCACAATGGCAGCTAGTGTTTCTGCATGATGTTCCCTAGGTGTCCCCAGACTGGCCAGGAGCTCCTCCGTGTGTGTATGTGGGGGCTGGGTTGGTGGCCCACCACCTGTTCCACCTTGTTCTCTGGCGATTGCGGCGGCACGCTGTTTCACGTGCTGTATTAGGTCCGTGCAGTGTCGGCGTATCTGCTGGTAGGTGCGGTTGTTGCCACCCACGTCGTTCACCCTCCTGTGCATATCCTGCCACAGGTCATCCCGCTGCTGCGCTTGCTGTGGAACATGGCTGAATAGCAGGTCATAGTTGTCATGGAGCAACGGTATGATTACGTCATCCTCCTGGCGGCTGAAGGCTGGCAGCCGTGAACGTGGCATTATCTGTAAGACATGATGATGGTGACAGGTCACATTTACACTGATGTACTGGCATACTACTGGACATACATTGCTATGACATGTACGACATCTGCACAGTAATCTCTGTGATGCATCATGGCACTGACACAGCTGACGTGTTGCTGTCACAACATTAGGCAGCGGGTATCATATCATATCTGTGTGTCAACTCATCACACTGTACACACACCATGTTGATGGTAACCCGCTGTGGACATATGTACCTCCCTGCACCTGTGTTCATACCAGTTGGCACATGTCCCGATGTGCGCACAGTTCTACTGTTCACCTGGATGCTGTGTATATGTCGCTAGGCATCACAGATGCAGCCATTATGGACGTCAGCGGTGGCACTGCACACATACACGTGGACACCTGTACATGCATGTGTTGTGCCATGTACATCTACACAGCACTGTACAGGTGTTGGACAACCTGCCACGGCTTGCCTGTATTGCACATGTGATACACATGGGGCATTGTGTAATCATATGACATTGGCAGGGATGGTCATACATAGCATGTGCTCGCGCATGCTGTACACGCCAACACACAGCACCTGTGACACCACAAGGTGCATCAGTACCACATTACTGCTCTGGACAGTTGATAGTGCAAGTGCCATTTGGCCATTGCACCATGTATGACTGTGATGGCACGTGCAGCCTTGCTGGACAGGGCTGCATGGTATGGCAGGGTATGTCACATACATGGCACAGGGATGTGTCCCACCTGGGGGATACTGGTATTGGGAGGGTGGCTGTCCATTCCATATGTCATTGCTATGTGTATATGGACATCACACATGTCTATCTTCATGGTGTGGACAATGGCCTTCTGCAAGGTAGGCAGCATGCTGCTTGGTGGGGGTGTGTATGGTGCATGCTGGTATCGCACATCCATGCATACACATTACCCCTGACAGGTGCTATGTGCTGTGATATTGTTCAACACAGTGCTGTATGTGCCCACACAATGATATCCCGTGCACATGGATGGTACCCTGGCCTGACATGGGTAACACATATGTCTACATCCAGTGCCTGCTGCCACCGCCATGTAGGCGGGTGCCCCACACAGCACCATCCCTCCCATAGGGACCGTGGTGTTGGGCACAGCATAGGTATCCATTTATGGGGACAGGGATGTTCACATAGCGGGGGCACTGACAATATCATCCATCGGACCATACACGTATGATGCACACCTCACACACCCAGACCATTCAGTATGTTGTTCGCAACACTGACACAGCTATACTGCTAGGCCAGGGACATTCCCAGCCGTACATACACAGATGCATGAACATCTGTCTGTGGCATGGGCTACAATGACAGTGGGGTTCAACACATACCATGTTTGACTGTGGCTGGCGCAGATGTTCTGTGCACATGTCTACATGGTAACCCTGTTCTACTGTAGCCAGCGGTGATGTGCTGTGCACATGTCAATGCTGCACATTGTGTTGGTGTCTGTCTGTCAACGGGCCAGTGGTGGAACACACAAGGGTATTAGTGATTGAATATGCATGCCGCCCTGTACAGCTGTACTGCTAACATCTCAGGTGCTAATGTGTCATGGACATGCACACCTTACCCGGACAGGTGGTTGTGGGTTGCCACCCGTACCCATCACCTCTTGTGTGTTGCTATTATCCAACACCCTATTTGTATTGTATGTTCAGGCTATGCACCTGTGTGGGACATGTGGGCATGCAATGCGCTACTGTGTACCTTTGCACCCATTGCACAACATGCCACATGGGTACACTGGCAGCCATACACTTCACAGCTTGAAGACGGTACAACAGGTGTTGTACACACGTAACACATATCCTGTGGGACATGGTCGTATGTACAGGCATGTCCGACAGTCACGTACCACTGCTACCCCTATATGACGGATATGCAGTACATGTGGCGGTACAGCAACTGTCACATGTACTCGTGCAATGTCCCCCTACCAACATGGAGTGGTACTGCCTGTGGGGGATGTGCGTCTGCATCCATGCTGTGCCCATAGCTGACAGTTGTACATCGATATGTGCAACATACCCCATTTGGTGTTCTCACGGGTGCATGTTCAACATGGCTCCACAATGTTTGTGTCTGTCACACAGTCATTGTTGTACACGGATTACATGCCAGCCATGGCTTACTATATGTGATTCCATGTACTTCATTGGGATACCATCATTATACATTAGAACGGCGTATTCCAGCCATCACATAGCCTTCCTAGATGACAGTGTTAGCCAGCCAGTAGTAGGTGTTCCGCCATCTGCACATTAGTCACACGGTACGAGGGCAGCTGATACCCATTCTGGGGACAGGGTGCTGACAGCTGTGGATGGGTGTGATGCTGTCGACAACCATAACTGCACCTGATGGTCACATCTGGATGGGTAACATTCACAACACACACCTACCTTCACGTAGTAACACATCATCTACAACAATGGACATTCCTGCCAGAACAATGTGTGCAGTATGTCTGTGTGACCACTGTAGGCACCACTGGTGGCCCCCAGCATGGCAGCCAACAGCACCGGTGTATATCCCGCGAAACCATGGGTTACACCATTCACAACACACCTGTCTCGGATGACCCTGTTGTGCATCACAGTGCAGTTCCACACATCATGTTACACTAGGCATCATGCACTGATATGTTGCGGACGTGTGAACAGCTGTGCAACTCAACATATGCACATGACACATCACCTGTTACAATATATCTCTCATACAACATGTTATTGTGACCACCCTGTGATGGCATTACACAGGCTACATGTACTGGGACATGTGATGGCTCACCGGTGTCATCCCCTCTGGGTGTGTGTCTAGCCAAGTGTACAGTAGGCAGTGGTCTGAACACAGGGACACTGTACATTGACCTACTGTGTCACTGCAACTGTTGCCTATGCTCATACTGTAATTATACAGGCATGTGGTATCTGACCGCTATGACAGTCCTGGTCGACCACACTGCTGTGGCACACATGACCTGCAGCCATCTGCCTGGGGTGTGGAGCACACATGTACATCTTCACATGCTATACTGCCTCTATGGCAGTGTCACATAACTGTCTCCGGCAGGGCTGTAACAGGCAGGCACAGCATGGGGTCATGTGGGACAATGCTTGCATCTTCCACTGTGCTGCACACAAGCAAGGCACACACTTTTGCACCACTCACATTTATCTGCAGTGACTGAGACCTGCCTCCATGCTCTGCACAGCACGCCTGCGAGTACAGATTGTACACGGATCGTACCTCCCAGGCACATACCTGGACTGCAACACCCACAGGTGAGGGGATCCCACATCACACAGTGTTTTGCACACATCCTGGATAGTTGCTAAACACAATGCATCATAGGTGCTCAATGTGCAGATACCCATGTTTGTGACCGCTAGACACATTGTAACACGCAACAGAGTTGACATTGTACACCGCAGGTTACATGCTGTCTGTGTTGTTATACTGTACATTGGGCCTCAGACAACTGATACTGCCATGTGCTGACAGCAACCCACACTTCCCTAGAATAGACACCCATGTACCTACACATGCTTGGGGCATGCACTCCACCCATCTGGCTGACACATTACACGACACATACCATACCTACACTACCTTCAGCATGCACAATACCTCCATGTGTCTGGTGTTTTGCACCTGGGGTTATCCCCCCTTTGGTGGATGAACACATATGCTTCACGGCCCTGCTAGCCACACCCTGGAAACACACCCATCGCAGCATACACGGAACATGTGTACTACAGCCAGTACTACTGACGTCTGCTGACAGCAGTTGTTAATGGCATTACACCCCGGCAGATGGACAGTGTACATACGTATGCTGACACATACCACAGTGCGCTTCTGTAGCATGTACACGATGGTAGGGACCATGCTATTCCACACAGAGACATGGCGGTACTGACCTTTTCACAGACGCCACGGTGGTGGTCATGTTCCATGCACATCTGATGTACGAGCACATGTGCAGGCTGTTGCACGGTGGTGTATATTCACATGTGTGGGGTGCATCACTTGTCAGCCATGGTGGGTCCTTGAGGTCCATCACATGCTCCAAGGCTAGCAACCTAAACATGACTGCCGCACATTGCGGTGTGGGGCCTCAGGCAGAGTGGTGGTATGTCTGTGTTGTTTGCCTACATCCACATTCAATGTCACATACAATAGTCACCCAGGCATTGTAGACCGTGATAATGTTGGCAACGTGCCAGGCGATGGCGTACTTACTAACAATACACACTCTCACTCACTACAGGGTCGCAATCCATACATGGACATCGTAGTGTCCCTGTGGACACATACATGGTACTGACATGCACACGTTATGTCCTGGGACACTGGCCCGATGTCACCTTCCGATGTCCCTGGCTGTTATGTTCCACCAACCTGTTTGGTATGTGTCTCCGCGCCAGCCCACTATATTCACTGCTAGCCTGTTGTCGGACATTGTGTACCTTGACCGCCAAGCGCATCTCTCGCACTACCCATGGGTGGCACTGCGTTGCACGTGTGGGACTGCAGTCATACACCCATGACTGGACCGTTCTGAATGGCACTGGGGCACATCCTCACGAACGTGCTTCACGCACACATTGATGGCCTCCATGCCTTTCCTGGCACCCTTGTTGGGCTTGTGTGTGCCACAGCATGCCACATACATGTGCTGGCCACCTGTCGTACCGTTGCATGGGCAGTTGGGGTGGTACAGAGGCCAACACATCAGACGTTGTCCTCACATTGCCCTTCAGCACCATTCCACGTTCTGGTATTGGCAATGTACACATCCACCTGCACATCATACCCTGTGTCTCAGGATGTTAGGCTATATGACTCATGGACAGGACACACAGTGGTGCAAGCATATCATAGTACCTACTACATGTCAGGTACATATGGCATTACACAGTCCTCAGTCATGGGGCCCCTCATGTTCATTATTTGCTTACATACACAACATGCTGTCACAGAGTACTGTCCATGCCTAGATATCCCACACCTACATACCTGGCACCATTATTGCTCCACCAGCTCATACTGATACTGACCATACGGGTGTCAGTGTGGCGGATACATCCTGTGGGTGTCATGGCATCAGGATGCATGACAAATGGTGCATGCACATCACCTTTGCATAGCGACATTCACCCACTGACTATCACATGGATACTGGCCCCGTACATACATATCACATTGTACATGGTTGCTGTACACACATATGCCCCACACGGTCCTGTGGTTACCGTATTCCACTATGGCATGGATACACTTCTGCAGCCCCACACCTATCTGTACTGTGTGTGATGCTGGTACATAGGTAGCCATTGTACCTGTGGCATACACACATCTACACACGGTCAAGGGTACAATACCACATTTATGGTGTACCTTCCACAACGGCTACAACTTTACATGGCACAGCATTGTCATGCCACGATGTGTACCAAGCTCGGACGGTTTACATATGCAGATGACAGATGGAAAACACATCTGTGCACATCTGCATACCACATACACAGGGGTGTCTTCTGCTCTGACACGGACCATGTCCTCCGCATTACTGATGCATATACTCCTCATACATGCGGTGTGCAGTGTGAACGGACTGCTCATGGATATGTGCACACATGCCACACTGCATGGGATGGGCTTCTGTGTTACTTCCGCAGACACAACACACACCATGCTGTGGAACATAGGTCCTGTGCACATCCCACAGGGACACACAGTGGCACTGTTCATGTGATACCTCCCTTGCTGTTTGAGTGACACGTGGTCATGGTACCGCCACAGCAGCGGTACTGTGTAGACATGCAGTTGACACCCGCCTCTGCTGTTCACAGGACACTACCATGGGGAGGTGACACTACTGTGTACACTGCACATGTGTTTACACATGGACCTGCCAGACTTCATTGTTGCCCACAGTGCACCTGCTACAGATCCTTTGGGCATGGTTACTTGGTGTACCTTCCATTTCAGATGGCTATGATGCTACTACTCTGTCCCATACCTACAGGCCATATGTATCCTGTTATTGTACATACCAATATGCAATACCTCCGTTATGCATGATATGCCTGTGATACTGTGTATAATGTCTGTCATATCCACCCTGACAGCTTTACATTACACATAGTTGACATAGTATCACCTACTGCAAGGCATACGTGCACGTCGGCTGCACATTATGTATGACATCGATGGTATATGCCCATACACATGTGTGCTGTGACAGTATACATACATGCCCTATCCCCTGCTATGGCACTTCCTTGTTGGACATCCACTGCCAGCATCGGCATGTGGTCTGGCATTGTTCTCTCTAATGCCCCCCTGTGGCAGCCCTTGTGGTGTCTCAGCTGTGTACATGATGTCACACTGCTGTGCACACGGTGTCCACAGTCGTTGGTATGCTCAGCAGGATAGCACTACATAACCACCTTTCACCACTCTCTGCATTATGGACAAGTGTCATTACTTACAAACACCATTCACATACAGTACAGCTTCGTCATACACATCATGCGTTACACACCCGTACATATCGTGTGTTCTACATACCTTGTCGGTGTTTCGTTCCGTGTTTCGTTCCGTGTATCGGTTTCCCTTTTTATTTCTATTTTGGTTGTACACTGCTGGTTCGGTATGAGCATACGGATTGAATATCCTGGGAGCCATCCTTATATCCGTCGATACCTGCAACATGTGGGTTCATCCCACCAATTGCTGTTCCTCCGTGAGTAATTGTGTGCATATCACCTGTACATCTACTCCATTCGGACATTACGCATTGTAACTGGGGTATGGTTGGATTCCTCACCTGGGCGTTGGCTATTTGCCCTACCTTCGTGGAGATGGTCTGTATTGTGCTATGTTATGTGTAACTGCAGCCGCTATGTGTGGCGACAGGTACATTTCGCAGTGGTGTTAGCCGTGGATTGTGTGTGTTGGGTATAGTATTTTGTTCGACATGTGGGTGTCCCTGTCCTGATGACGTCTGTTGATGGCGTTTTGCATTTGGATGTGTAACATGGCTGTTGTATTCCTTTAAACAACGCATGCAAGTATGCATCCGCCTTTGATTGTGTTTCCCACGTGAGATGTTGCGGTTATGCAGATGTCATTGACTGCCTGTATGTTTGTGCTGCTATTGCGGTTTGTATCCCTTTAATATGTACGATGGGGGATATCGGAGGTTGTAGGTGACGGATACGGGTTGTGGGCCTTGCATCCCTACATACACAGTATGGTTGTCTGTGTGCTCCATCCCTGCCTGGAGAGTTGACAGTTAATTGTCAGTTGGTATGGGAATGTAGGTTGTGTTGTTGTCATGTGGTGTTGGTATCGCCTGCGTGTGTGCTTCATGCATGTATTCCTCCGTCACATCTGTGGTATATCAGCGGTTGTTTGTACGTGATGACTATCCCCTGTCATTCTGTCCCAGATATTTACAGTCATTGTGGTCCTGTTCTTGGGATGGCCTGTTTGCCAGTGGTTGCCACCTATTCAGGTGGGGATTGCTTGTTTGACAATTGTAGAACACACAGCGGTGTTTACGGGCCGAGACGTGGCCACGGTCAGTACTGGGGTAGCACATACGTATTTCCGCGGTACATACCTATTGCTGTGTGACTTTGCCGACGTATCGTTTTGCAATTAGCATATCGGTGTCGTACATACGGGCATGAGTAGTACATACGTCCTTTCTATTTCCTGCGGGGTATATTCCTGTGCTACAATCTGGGACATTGTCACTTTGTATCGTTCTACATCGCCACACGCCTAGCCGGGGTGGGGCTCTCACTACTACTTTGGGATTACTGGTGTACATATGCCTTTGGCTAGTGTACCGTATGCCTACACATATTATTCCACTCTGCCTCTTACATGGTACCAACATACACATATTACGGAGACACACACATTACACTCGCACAGCAACACACACGGCACCTTCACCGCACACATACACATACTATGGCACTCACGGGGACGGTTGCACACAATACCTGCGTGGGCCGCGACACCGGCAGCGGTGTCTACCTCCCCCCTATCATCATACTATTACCCGCGCATGTACTGTTACACTACTGTGGTCTGGTGATCATTCTGACTCGCGGTTATGCATTTCGGTATGTTTCCCGTTCCATGGTTGGCGGTATCCTCTTCTGTTAAACCTCCCGGATGCTCAGGTTGTCGTTTCGCTATGTATACTATGTACAGATATCGCGTGTTACATCTCAGTCACCTTACATCCCTCTGATTCCCTGTCTTAACTGTAGTACTTATGTGTATATGTGTACATATATTTCTATATATGTAATTATATCTATCTACATATATGTATATGCACATATATATATATGTTTATATGTATACACCTTGCGGCGAACGTGGCAGCATACAGCACCGCCGTCTGCTGTAGGACCCGCGTACTGTTCAGGTGTTGGCGTTCTATGCTCCACTGGCTGTTGGGTGTACAGTGTTTGGGGGCTGCCTATGTTGGAGTCACACATGGGGCCACCCATACGGTACACTTTACGGGTGGTCATGTTTGTGTGCCGTCCATTTCACTGTGTGTGCAGGTAGGGAGGTGTCAGTCCATGGGGCCTACGCTGTCAGACTATGTGCTATACGTTCCCTCTTTGCCAGGGCATAAGCATATTGGGTACGCCTCCGTCTGCCTACTGGGGCTGGCACAGTGTGTTCATGGTCCTGAACCCTCTGTGCCTGGACTGGCCTTGGCAGTTGTGGTGGGCTCTGTGGCCCTTCACCATTATGTCCCTGCAGCAGCTGCTTCCGCAGGATCATATTATGTAGCATGGCACATACTATGAATATGTGGGCACATGTGCCTGGGGAGTACTGCAGGGCTCCACCGGATGTATCCAGGCACCGGAACCGTGATTTCAGCATCCCATACACACGGTCTATGATTACTCTGGTTTGTGCGTGTGCCTCATTATGGCGTTCTTGCATGTGTGTGTGTGCATTTCTGATGGGAGTCATCATCCATGGCTCCAGTGCATAGCCAGCATCCCCCACAAGGTGGCCTTGTGGGATGTTCCCCCCTGGCGAATACCTGGTACAGCTGTGAGGCATGCCAGATATGGGAGTCGTGGTAGCTTCCAGGACTGCCAGCACACACATCCATGATAATGCCCTGCGCATTGCACACGACCTGGCAATTGATGGAGGGGAATCCCTTGCGGTTTATGTAGCGTCTACCCTGCTCCCCAGGTGGTGACTTGATTTGTATGTGCGTACAGTCTATCACACTCAGTACCTCTGGGTATTGTGCCACACGGTGGAAGTGGCGCATATTGCTAGCCAACTCCTCCTGAGATCTGGGGAAGTATATATGCTCATTGGCATGTGGTAACATGGCATCCAGAAACTGGTGTAGTACCCTGGATGCTGATGCCTGTGAGATACCCATTATATCCCCAGTTGGCCTTTGAAAGGTACCTGTGGCCAGTATTCGCAAGCTTACACATACCTTTGTGTCCACTGGGATGGGCTCCCCTCTGTTGTTTCTTGTTCTCAGGCGTGGCTGGCACAGCTCCACTATTTGCTGTAACGTGTCCCTATCCACCCTGTAACGCTCTACTATCTCCAGGTCTTGTAGCCCCTGGTAGGTTACCCTTGGTCTGAACACTCTCCTTCTCCTCTGAGGCCTACGGTAGTTGTCGGCATGCTCCTCCACAACACCGTCTGTCTCTAGCACATGCTGATGGATCACGGCCATGGCAGCACCCAACATGTACATTTTAAAAGTTCCCCATGTGTTTACACCTATGGTGCGGCGTTTGGGAATATGTGGCTGTGTGTTGTGTGCATTCACACTTTATACTATTGTGCTGTACACCCGGTGATGTCATAGGGTGTGTCTGTACGGCCGTATCTGGGGATTATCTTCTGTGTTTTACCATTGGCACTGCAACGCTGTTGCCTTTGGTGTTGCATTACTCTTGCCTGCAATGGATTACCTTTCGACCTTCACTTACTATTTCTGCACGTTGCACCTACTATTTCCTGGCATGCATCCTGCTGAGCCCTGTCATGTTTAGTTTCTGGGACATGGCATATCGTGCGTTTTGTGTGCCGCCACCGTTGTGCTGCCTGTCTGCTTGGCTCTGCTTTGTCAGGTCTTCACTCTTTGCAATCTGCTACCTCCCCTACTTTCTTTGCATTCATATGCCTCCCCTATCCCGTTTTGCGGGTTTCTGCATGCAGAGTTGTCAGCTGCCGCCGATTGGCCTTCGTGGGTTGATTAGTGTTGATTGCTCATTATTACTCCATTTACACTTCTTCCGCATTTCCTCATATTCTCAACATCACCTTCCTGTTTCCGATGTTATTTGCGGGGCGAGCGTCACATGACTGGGTTAAGGGAACGTAGTCATTCTTGTGCACATGCACCTCTACGCGCATTGTGTGCTCTCAGCTCAGCTATTTCCCCACACGCCGGTCCTGCAGCTGTGATGTGCAATGTACAGTCCAGGTTTGCTTAGCTCCAATGTGCTTCCTCCTACAGTGGCACACCCCTCTGCAGGTGACATGTATTCCCTCTGGGCCACTCCTCGGTGTATTACCACTGCGCCGTTTGGTACTGCCTTACGCCGGCGGGGGTTTTGCGATTCAGTATTATCTGCCTCATTTGCATGGCATTGACTACTAATTCATAGTTACCACGCCGAACACTGCCGCGGGTCCTTGGCAACCCTTGCACCGTGGTTGTGGCTTTCCATGCATACCATGGTGTATTATGGCTGTGAAGCTGATGTGTATTACGCTGCTGTTTTATGACATTGTCATATTATTTCATTGTTTTGCACCTTCCGCAAACATGTCCTGGGGTTCTGCTGTGAGTTTCTGTGGACATACCATTTATGTTATTATTTACATGTTGTGCATGTTTTCTTTTGACATTCTCTGTGTATTTCGCCATTGGCATATGGTAACAGTGTGATACCTGAGGCTGATAGCCTTCCGTTACTCCTATGTTGTGTTTGGGAAAATGTAAACTTTTTTTTTGGTTTACATTGCCGTGGCCTTATGCTACGCCTGCGCCACTTCGTGGATCGCTATATGCCTTCATTTGCATGGTGCAACACTGCACATGGGGTGTTTAGCATACCTACGCTGGGGGCAGTGCAGATCCGGCGCACGCCGGTAGTGCACGTGGAATTGGATCGTACCTGAATCGCTCGGCGGACATATTTAGCGTTGTAACGCCTACGCTATGCGTGCACCTGGTGCAAGGTTCATGAATCCCGGGGATAAACTTTCAAAAACTGTTTTATGCAGGGGGCTTTGCCCCTTGTGCCCCCTACTTTAATATTCCAACTCCAAGATCGCACTACAGTGGGGTAAGGGAAATCTCCCATTTACCGCTATATGCGGTAGTGCTAAATGGGAGATTTCCCATACCCTACCTGCAATGCCAACACTCAGATTCCACACACACACACACAAAACATGCAGGGCACCTTGCTGCCCTGCATATACACCCAAAAGTTGACATTTTTACTTACCTGGCACTTCCACTGAACATCGATGTTCTGGTCTCGATGATCAGAACTTCGATGTTCTGAACATTCAATGGTTTCAAGTGGAACCATATATATATATATATATATATATATATATATATATATATATCTATCTATATATATCTATATATATATATATATATATATATATATATATGTGTGTGTGTGTGTGTGTGTGTATATATATATATATATATATATATATATATATATATATATAGATATACTTTTTTACCGCAATATGAAATGACAAAATGGGTAACCATTCTTTTTCAGTTTGTGCAACGGTTAATTCTCAAGATCTATATTTTAGGGGATGACCATCCTGTAATAATGCTGTCTAAACCCTGGAATGGCATTCATGTGCAAAATTACTGGCTTATTGATTTAATACTTAACATTAGGAGTTTCTGTGATGAATTCCTTCAAACTTTTGAAACTGTTTTCTTGTTTAGTTTACTAACTCTTACACCTTTCAACATTCTTTCCAAGAAACTTTCAAAACTACATCTGCATTGGCATTTAGCATAAAATAGGTGTGTGCTTTGCAAGATATTGAATGATTACAAAAAAAAAAAACTTTACAAGGAAGCCTTGTCTTCAGGACATTGCACGTGATCTTGACTTTTTCAGGAGCAGGTTGTATTCCAAGCTCTTTGAGAACATGTACCACTTACTTTACAGAGTTCACCTGTTCTTTGGGTTCATCCTCATAGAATCACAGCTCAGTCTTTCCTGTAACTATTCTATTCTGAGGTCATGTATTACCCATGTTTCATCACATACAGGTATGTCATCTTTGATATTCCCTACTCCAGGAAGGTCTTCCATATCATTTACAATGACCCTATTGATCATCTCTTATGCTGACAGCATCCCCGAATAGTATCTGCAGGAATTCATAATATCCAACAGAGGTGTCAGACTATAGTTTTGAGATTCTTTCACCCAACATCACTTGTCAAAAACTGTGACTGACATCCAATTTTAAAAGTATCAAAAGGTCATTGTTTTCTCTTAATAGCCTTATTTAGATCTGGGAAATTAATACATATATAAATCTTACTTAGTTTCACTACTGTAACCATACAGTTAACCCAGTCTGTCAGTTCATTTCTATAATAATGACCCATAATTCTACTGCATTTCAATTCCTTCTCAGTGCTTTGTCTCATAGATCAGGTCCATTTCACAGTTTTACTGCTAAGATTCAGCTTATTTTCTTTTAAAGCATGCACAATACAGTCATCATAATTATATAATTCAGCCTCTTTGAGCCTCTGCACATTATTCACCTTGGCACCATACATACATTTGGCTCAGTTTTAAACATTTCGCTGGCATCATAGCAATGTACTTTTCCTTGGATACTGTGAATCTGTTTTACCCCCCCTCCTGTTTGAATGCTGTTCTTCTGAAGATGTTAGCTTGCTGCAGTGCTGTCACTGGAAACAACATTTTATATGAATTGCTTTTGCACATACATTTGAGTTTCTTTTGTCTTATGGATGAATTTATGGCTTGAGTATTACAGAAACATAAAAACAGAAACTGCACAGCTTGTCATTCACTCCAGCAGCCTTAAAATACAATTTATTAAAAATATATCACTCTTCTACAGTCCCATTTTTAAACTTAGTTCTCCTCCCATTACTCAGACTTTTTGTCAGACCGGTGGTTTACCCTTCCACAACATGTATGTTTTATCTTACCTTTGAGGAGAATTCTTTCCTTACTGTACTCACATCACTAGTATCAACAAACAGCTCATTTTGAGAATGTACTGTTTTTACAGCATGACACCTGGCATTCAGAATGTTATTCTGTTCTGTTCTGTTTTTTCCACAGCTGCCTGTGATCGTCAGGTAAATGTCCAAACCCATGGAGCTAGATTTGCAAGGATGAGGGAAGCATGTGGTATGTATGCAGCAGAATAATAGTGTTATCGCATCACTAGAAGTTAAAGATAGCTTTTTGGTATTTCATAGAGTTGTACCAAATTGAACATGCATATCTCAACTATAAAAGCAAGTATGTATGCATTAGCCTGTAGCATAAACCAAGTGTCCAATATTAGAATATCAAATTCAACATGCATAACTCAACTGTAAAACCAAGTACGCATGCATTAGTCTGTAGCACAAACCAAGAGTACAATATTAGACTTTAGCCAGAGGTTGTGGGTTCAAATACCACACTCCCAACTATACAATACTGTTATTTCTTCAATTATATTTAAATTAAATTCAAACCACTATACCAGTGGCACAAATGCCTTGCTGTAAAGTGTAATCTGTATAATTGGAACAAGCATATGTACAATATATGCACATGTCAAGAAGTACTTGCTGCAGTCTGTAGTATAGTGTGCATCTGTAAGGAACTGGTAGTCTTAAATGTAAAAGTTATCTACTAGGAGTTGGTAGTCTTAAAAGTAAAACTTAAGATAACAGTCAAATAATTGTATCTATGCATTGTATGTCACATATGAAGGTACTAATCTTATCTCTTTCTTTTTTTGTCTCACCCCAACCTTTGTCTCTCTTTTTTTATTTTATTTTTGCATTTTTTATGTTATTATATGTCATCAAAATGTATCCATGTCATACATGTGCACCACATCACAAAATGCTCCAGAGCGCAGTGGGGTAGCCCTGCCTGACAGGATATGTCCCCCAACCTCCACAAGCTCCAGCACTGTTGTCTAGCATGTCTGGAAGCCAACCTGGCAGCACCTCCTCTGCTGTCTCTACACTACCTGCCTGATCAGGTAGTCCTTCCCCAGAGGCTGGTCCAGTGGTGCCTTCTGAGAACAGTGGCAGAGTTCATGATTTTATCACCTATGCTGAATTGCCAGGGATGGTGCATAGGATTGTGCACAGCACTGTTGATGCACACCTAAGCCATCTGGAGAGGCTGCTCTCCTTCATTTTGCAATGTACCAGGAGGAGGAGAAGCAGACATCAAGCACTCCAGTCAGCGACAGAGTGAGATGACAGTGATGATAGTTCAGTGGGTGATGACTCGATTCTCACTGTCACCCAGCTTGACAACCATGGGTTTGGGATGTCCCCACTCTTACTCCTATCATGGTGTCCCACAACCTTTTGGGTCCATCACTGTCTGTCTCTTGTCTTGTTTGTCTTGTCTGTCTGCAATTGTTTCCTCACCTACACAACTTACCTCACCCAGACATTCCTTTATCCCTTCCCCAACATTCTTCTCTCTCTCTCTCTCTCCAAGAAAAAAATAAATAAATGGGCACCTGCCCAACAAAAAAATTATTTCATGTGTGATGTTCTACCACTCACAACCAGTAATCAAGGAGCCTCAATCCTCATCACTGGCAACAGTGGGGGATGTTCACTGGGAGGATGACAGGTACACAGTATTTACAAATGCAGCTCTCTGCATCAAGTGCAATTTCCCCTTAAGAGCACACATAGACCACAGTCAGTCTGGGGCTAGTTTCACCCTCTTCCTCCAGATCCCCAATAAGACTCCCCACTGGCACAGCTCTAGAGCTGAGATGTCAGTTGAGTGACCAAGCCAAGGCCCCCAGCACCCTCTCTGTCTAACCAGTGCTTCATGTCCCTGCCCAAGTAGCTGACACACATACACTTTGAGGTTTGATTTACATGCACACACCTGGGAAAGGCTGGCACAGGTTTACTAGCGATGCCCCCTTCTGGCCAGACTATAAGGTAGTTATTATTGCCACCAGTCACTCCTTTTCAGCTACTTTATTGCCCTTAACAAAGGGTGTCCAATCTTATTGTGTAATATTAATATTAACACAAATGATAGTTTGACCAAGGGCAAGGCTATTAGGAGTGGCCCACACAGTGCCACCAAATAAATATGCAAGTACTCTCAACACTTAAATATCTCTACACAGATCAGCCACAATGAAATGTTTAAATATATTTAATAATATATAATAAAAGAACAAGACAATACTAAATATATATTCACAGTGACATCAGAGTTCAAAAATATATTTAAAACAATATTGCAGGACAAGATCAAATAAATAAAGAAAATTATCTAAACTAAGCTTCACTATATTACTGACTGAATCTATGGGAATTATACTGTTATCTAAGAACTTAATAATAGAGCAAGGCTAATGTGGTGAATGGATCTTCTAGTTGTTGTCAGGTCCAAGACAGAATGCAGAATGCTCTGTCTCACTAAGAGATTTCTCAAAATAATATCTAAAATATTACTGCTGGGGTGCCTTGCAAAATGACATCACTTCTTGTCATCTGATCCTAATTCCCAGGCAAACAAGCATAGATGGCAGCAGGTAGCATTTAGCATCTACCTGTAAAAATATACAAACGAGGGCTTCTCCTCAGATCTCTGGCAGATGCTGGAAGTCATAAAACAATAGCATTCCATCATGCTTTCAAGACATGTAATTATTTCACCCTAAGGGCAATACAGAAAGTTTCCTAGCACAGACATTGTTTCTCTTGTTGCATTGAAAAACTGAAAGATACCATTGTTATGGCCTAGCCATAAAGTAATTTAATTTCAGTTATTTTTCTGAAGTTTGCTGGACTGAAGTCAATCTCCTGTATTCCAATTTCCACTGTTAAATATATACATTTAAACAGTTAACAATAGTGCATGTACATTTCTGTTCTCTTCCATTAGGGCACACTGTAGATCCATTTTAAACACAAACATTTTACAAATACTTTTCAACATACACATCTGTACAAGCATGACATACAGTTCTAATACATTTTTAACACAAGCATCTTATATAAATAATTTTGATATTCACCAATGACTTATGATTATTTACAAAATTCCAGCTAGCTGGGCTGACATAGCTCTCCATTTTGCACATGTGTCTTCATGACACACTTGATTCGGTCCAATTGGCTGTACAACATGATTCTGTTGTGGTCACCGCTCTCTCTGGAGGTGACATTCCAAATTAAGCTAATATTTTCCACATATGTTCACTTTACACTGTTAAAGAAATGGATAGCTAAGGTTCTGTCCTATCTCCCTCCTGCACATTCCTGCCCTACTTTCCCTTTGTTCTTTCCCCTGCTGGCTTTCCATTTCACCACTGTCCTATCTACCCATTTCACCTCTTTAAGGCAATTTTGCACAATGGTGCACATCGTGCACAAAACAATGGAGAATGGTGGCAACGTATTTACATGTATTTAAAAGTATTAGATACAGTGGCAATGTATTTAAAAGTATTAGATATACCTGTATTCGAACCCAGTACTATCTGGTCCCAACAAGAACTATATCAGCGCATTAAGACATGCTGCCACAGAGTCAGTTAAGCAGCACATCTATTTCATAGACTCAATACTGTCAGACTTATTCATGCTGCTCACATTTTCCACTGCTAACTTATTCCACAAATATGTATCTCGCTTGCTTATACACTTTGCTAACTGTCTCGCAAACCCACTGGTCACTGTGCTATGGATATGTACATATTAGGCTGTATTACTGCTGTTTACTGTCCAGTCTCTGTGTATGACATGAAATTACATGTGTAAACATTACAAACTAAAGGCCCTGTCTAACAATATGTCACATATGTACAATACATCAGCAATGCAACCCTGGGGTCTTAACACTGTCTTCACACATATATCAACCACAGTAGAAAATGTAATATCAAATGTGTGTTATGCAATACACATTAATCTGGTTACTTGCAGAACTACAACTATTGACCCATATGCCTTAAACACTTACCTGCAAGGCTAGGGAAGGAATCATCATGGATCATAGCTACAAGGACATAGGTGACTCAACACACGTGACACTACCCCATGCTGTTTTTGTCAAGGGTAGCTCTTTCTCACTGAACCTTGTAGATTTCTTGGATACTGACCCCACAGACCTGGATGAGGGATAACAGGCCATACTGCCTATGTTGACTTGTCCAAGGCCTTTGACACTATCTCCCATTCATGCGTCATAGTGAAAATCTCCCATGTGGGAATTAAGACATACAGTAATACAGGGATAGGCAACTGGCTCACTGACATAACACACACACTCAGAATTGGGGATTGCACCTCCACCAGTAGCCAGTTACCATTAGAATACCACAAGGATCTGTGCTAGACCCTCAACTGTTTACAAACTATTTCCCTGAAGTGCAAGCAATGATAGGTTGCCTGTGGTTTACCACGTCTGCAGATGACTGGTAACTGGATGCACTAATAGAGTCCACCAATGATAGTAACATATTATGGAAGGGGCTGCCACACACAAATGATTGGTGCCAAACTTACGGACTGAATCTTAAAGTATACAATGGCTCATTGTCCCCTTTGGCAATGAAATACCCCTGCTAATTATTATATACATAGCACCCCTCTAAGCTCAAACACAGCATTGTGAGACTTGGGAGCAAATGTTGATAGCAATCTACACTTTCATCACTATGTGTCCATAGTAGTTACAACACATTCTACATTGTGCACATCATGCATATGGAAATCACATCCAAGACCAGGGTGGTTATACCTCTGCTGTATTCTACCCTTATCAGATGACTAATTGAGGACAATACTCCCTTCTGTCTGTACTTCACCAAACACCTGCAGTAACTGGAAAACATCACACACGTGAAAAGACTGAAAGAACTAATAATGTACTCAGTATCATGGAGTTTCCTGAGAGGTGACCTATGCCTGTTCTATACAGTAGTCTCAGACCCTGTCCTACAGGAAATGCTAGACATCTGCAAATCAAGTGGGACAAGAATAACTTTGTCCAGGGTTTTCAACCTAGCCTGTAACATAAACAGAACATGCTGGAGAGACCGATATATCCCCAAAGACTCACACTTCTCTGTAATAGGCTTTCACTGCTTGTGAATCAGTGCTCCTCAATGACCCGGTTCAAGCACAACCTTGACTACTGGTTGAGTGGTTGCAAAGTCACCTCTGGGGTGGCACCTATGTCCCTCATGGACATGGACAGTTGGTGCTGCTCACAAAATCACTCTGCTAACAATGAACACACAACTATGCTCAATAAGGATACTTGTGTTTTTACAAAGCTAGGCTTCTAAACACCACAGGGCTATTAGGCTAGTAGCCTCCTATGAACATATGAAGCTATGAGCCTATGCAGGTCTCCCAACATTTTATCTCCCACATGGCCTGCTGATGCCATCTACTATAAGTTCATCCACAGTCGTATAAAAGTCAGACTTGTGTTATGATGCTTGCATAATGCACTGTGGTTTGTAGTCTGTGTATACTTAGATAGGTAGGGATTCTGTTCTTCCTCCAGTTAAGTGTGTGTGTGTGTGTGTGTGTGTGTGTGTGTGTATGTGTGCATGTGTGTGTCTAGCCAGAACAGCATAAGTGTATATCCTGCAGTTACCACTCCAGCCCCATAATGTAACAGTATTTTGATATTTCAAATGCCTATAGATCCATTTCATGCAGGCCTCCCAACTTCTTCTCTCCAACATGTACTGCTGATATCATCCACTATAAGTTGACCTGCAGCCTTATAAAAGTCAGACTTGTGTTGTGGCACTTGCATTAAGTATTGTGTTTTTTATTCTGTGTACTTAGGTAGGTAGGGGTTATATTCTCACTGCAGTCAACTTTGTGTGTGAGCTGTTACTTGATATTACAGAGAGCATTTTACACAGCATGTTGGACATTTATATTTTTCTCAACAGATACTGTTGATGTCATTAGCTATAAAGTGTCTGACGCACTCCAAGTCAGACTTGAGTTGTGGTGCTTGCATAAAATTCTGTGTTGCGTAGTCTGTGTACTTAGATAGGTAGGGATTCTATTCTCACTGCAGTCAGCTGTGTGAGTCTGTGAGCTGTTGCTTGACATTACAGACAGCATTTTACACCAGCATGTATGACACAGCTATATTCTCAACAGACACTGCTGATGTCATCAGCTATAAAGTGTTGTCTGACACACTCCAAGTCATACTTCAGTTGTGGGCTTGTGTAAAATACTGTGTTCTGTAGTCTGTGTACATAGATAGGTAGGGGTTCAATTCTCACTGCAGTTAACTGTGTGCTTGTGTGTAAGAGTTGTTGCTTGACATTGTAGAGAGCATTTTACACAAGCACGTGGGATATTGTTATTTTCTCCTCAACAGACACTGCTGATGTCATCAGCTGTAAAGTGGTGTCTGACATACTCCAACTCAGACTTGAGCTGTGGCACTTGAGTAAAGTATTGTGTTTTATAGTCTGTGTATTTAGATAGGTAAGGGTTCTAGTCTTTCTTCAGTCAACTGTGTGTGTGTGAGAGAGAGCTGTTGTTTGACATTATAAAGAGCATTTTACACCAGCATGTTGGACATTGTTATATTCTCCTCAACAGACCCTGCTGATGTCATCAGCTATATCAGATTTTTGGATATGCAGTACTCCCACCAGGGCTGAGTCAGAGACTGACCTGGAGGAAGGCCAGACAGAAGTCACCACATGCTATACAATAAAGATTACAGTGACATGCCCTCCCTCTGCTGTATATGAGGGAGTTTCACTTGTCCTCTTTCCCTGTGTTCATTCCTACACTTCATCTGTGTGTCCCTATTCTATACACACACTTCCCCTGAGTGATCATTTTACATGGCTGTCCATGTCCCATTGCAAATCATTGACATGTTAAGTACAGAATGCCAGGAACGGGATATCACAATACTTTGCACTATAGCACAGAATGCCAGGAATGGGATATCACAATACTCTGCACTATAAGCACATTGCCCTGTACTGTGTTTGGACCATATACTTCACATTCATACCTCTCAACTGTCCAGATATTCCCAGGATGCCCGATGTTTTCCTTATCAAATTTGTGGCTTTCTGTCTTATCACTGGGATGATCTCTGGACTGATGTGACTCAATATTGCACACATTTGAGTGCATACCTCTCAACTGTCCTGAGTTGTGCAGAATGTTCAGTTTTTGTCTCATATTTGTGATCTTTTCCTCATAACATTTTTTTTCTCTGGCAAATCATTGGCATGTCATTGCGGAGTGAAATCAAAAACTGATGACTGGCATTTGAGTTTCAAACTTCATGCTCTTCAGAAAGTTCATGCTAATGTACAACCTATTATTCTACCAATTTTCTAAGTCTAGAAGTGCAATATTAAAAATCTATCCCTATTTTTGAGCCTTTGGCCCCCCATTATGTATGCCTTTGTTCATGTATCTTGCTCAGTGAGGATGACAGATATGTTTGCATTTCATTCTACCACATTTCTATGTGGCATCTATGGCAAATATGTTCCTATTTCTGCTTAAATGTCCCCGCGTTATGTTGTGCTTTGTGGAGATATATTTCACTAACAAATGCACAGCTATCTGTGAAGCCCTGGTGGTCATTGCGGTATTCAAGGCAAACCCACGGAATGTAGGTGCTCTGATTTAAACAGAATTGTATCCATGTTCACTTACATGGTTTGCTGGCCAGCAACACTGTTGCCAGCCATGAACCAAACTTAGGCACTCTGCGTGGCATTAAAAAGCATTATGTGCTGCTGCTTGCTGCACACCATCACACAAACTCCATGCAGGCTTCAAGTGCAGCCTACACAGAGTTTATTGAATTCTAGGGATAGCCTCTGTTTTGGTTGATAAATTATCCATTTTTATTTTTTTCTGTTTTATTATGGTTTGCTCTGTTAATATATTGTATCATTTTTGTGTCATGTTACTGTGCTTCAGATTTTAGAACATAGCTCTATTTCTCTGTTACATTCATTCTAGTATATTTTTGCTTTCATTTTATACATTCAACTACGTTTGTCTGTTTACTTGTTTTGCATATAACAATTGCATTTTCCAGTGTCAAATATTTTTCCATTAACAATTTGCTTTTCATATGATCTTTTTCTATACCACATACACTTCTACCTCTTATCGGACATTCATGCAGATTTCCAAACTCATTCATTTTATGTCTAGCTTCAGTCCACTGACTTTCAAATATTTCATAAAATCCCTGGTTTCAAGTACTCTTTAAACTTTTGTTTAACGTGAGATAAACAATGTTATCATCCTGTTATATCTAAAATGTATTTTACAGTTTAATAACTTTTTCTTTTGCTGTATATGAAAATGTAACAACTTGAATCTGTAACTTTTTTTAAATAAAGAAGTACTAAAAGCAGTAGTAAAATGTCATATCTTTGATGATAATATCTTCTGGTTTTAGCTAAGTTGTAAGTCTCACTTTATGGAGTACAATGACTGCCTCATGTGACATAATATCACTCTCAAGTTGGTGGCAGATGGCTGCCAGAGCATTGAATTCTGCTGCATGTTTGGCATCTTATTAGAAATCTGCTGAACTGTTTTGTCTGAACTGCTTGCTTTGTACAAATTTCTGTCCCCTGCTATCAGATGATGTTGGCTGCTGAAATGCACTAGTGTTTAGTGCTATGGCTTTGGTATATGAAAAAAATGAAAAAAAGAAGGAATTTGAGACTAAGAAGTGACTCGTTTAAAGTTATTTCTTAACTTCTGCTGCCCTGTGATGACTACTCAATGAAAAATAAATTTCAAAGAGTAAAAATAGTGGCAAGGCAGATACAAAGCTTAACTGAAGTCACTTACTTCACATTTATTTCATCAGAGGCACAAGAACAACTACAACTTTCAGAAGACTGTTTTCATCAGGACTGCCTTTCCTAAAGAGACGGTATCCCAATTATTATTGTATACTACAAGCTCTTTAAAAATGCCATCAAAATGAAAATTGTGGCAAATGATTCCCCTGAAGTTATTCACTCCATCAAGGCTTATGAATTATGAGAAATACTACAGCTTACATCTTAGAATTTTGGTCAGTATACTGTTAATAAGTAATTATTGTCGGCTTGTAACTGTGGCAGCTGAATTTCCCTTTCATTTGCCCATTTTATAGACCAGAAAGTTCAACTAGAAAAGAAAAAGCAGCAAATGCACTGTGTGCAAAATTCCGTCTCTGTGTCTTGGAAATTCACCTCTATTCAATGCTTATAACAGTCCACAACACCTTCAATGAAACCAGGTAGAAGTGAATAAAAGTTTATTGTAATGCCAACAAACAAAGAATGGTTAAGCGCTTTCACTTGAATAAAACAAGCTTCCTCAGACCAGCCTTACTTCTCTGTTTGACAAACAAACACATATCAAACGTGAAACGAGAAAACGTTTGTCTACTTCATTGCACCAACCTTTTCAGAACATGGTTTAAAATAATCTTCAGAATTTTGATCTAGACTAGTGAATTTTGGTGGCAGAAACTTAAGAGGCAGATTTTAATAAAACTAGAAACAATGAAGGCAAAATTCCATCAACCAACTATACACTGAAAGAATCATTTTGCATATGCATCTTCCTCCATATATACTTCAATTAGTGGTCACATTTACAGTATTCTTATCCTTACTTGGGGACTAGTTTTTGCCTTTTTCTGTTAAACTAGTTGTTATTCTAGTACATTATCTTCCGTTTCCTCAGTAATTTTGTTAGTAACTAATGTGTGATACATTGTCTCCACCACAGATCTAATCTGCCCCTTTTTATTTCAGTTTGCAAGTCATTTGGATCAGTTTGGTAACACATCCCATTTCTGCTGCAGAACTGTATGTTTCACTGATTGCTTCCTTTTTTTCTGCTGGGGTCATATTTAGGAAAAAAATATTTGCTGTGCATAAATACTATTCATGACAAGCAAATAAAGATACAAGTAACACTAATCTGCCCTTCTCTGATGAGTTAATTGCAATGTATAACTCTAACATGAGGCATAAGCACAGTCAACAGCATTAAAACTATATAAGTCACTTTTTCTCCTATGCAAATCAGTGTACCTCAAAAGGTGAACTTAAAAACCTGATGACGTGCCAGCTCAGCTTAAGAGATCAAAACCGTGTCTTGGTGTCAAACTGTGATGTGACTTTTGCAGTCAAAACCTTGATTTCACATAGCAGTCTTAACAGCCATTGACATACCTTCTTCTGTTATAATCCTTTTACACTAGCCATCACATTTCTATCTGTGCTCCTGACAGAAGCATCTATAAAGCAAAGAGATTAACTCTGACAGCTCATCACTTTAGATGATCTGCAGACATGATAAGGCAATGAAACTATTGATGAACTGTACAGTTTAAATCTCTGTTTACTTGAAGCCTTTATTACTCACAATTTCCTTTAAAAACTGAAATGCTAAACATGAATCTTTGTATCATCAATTACATTGTGACTGACATTTATACTACTGCAGCCCTCTTATTTACTCTTTGTTTTATAGTATTGGATACTTATGACTTAATAAGCAAACTACTGGGAATGTTATTTATTTTATGAACCTTTCATAATGAAAGTTTATTGTCATTTATCTGTGGTTTGCTGCAGCTTGAGATGAATCATATAATGAAGTGAGGATGCATCAGCATATGATAGTAACATTTAAATACCTGAAGGGAATTTACAGAGTTCAAATGGGTACAGAATTACAAAAAAGGTGCTTATTAGAACAAAAGGACACAATATAAGGTGGAAGGCTCGGGGGAGTTGCAAGGAAGTACTTTTCAAGAAAGAGTAGCAGATGACAGTAGACGATTATAGCACTTTTCTGAAGAGACAGTGACATCAAACAGAATTCAGTGATACTTTAGATATCTGCAAGACAGTTCTTATGATGGCTAAAAGGGAAACAATAAAGAAATAAAATAAGTTAAATAGGATCTACAAGTTATTCAGAACACAGGTAAAATGAAAGATCGCAGATGTTTTTGTAGTACTGTGAATAAATGGTAAAAATAAAATTTTATGAGGCAGATATTCAGAACATTCTAGAACACCCACCAAATGGATTTTGGAAGCATTCATGTGCAGCTTTGTCCACATTTGACATTTTAAGCTCAGTATGCCGAAACAAATAGGGGCCCACTAAAGTGAGTCCTGAAATGTGAAGACTGAATGGCTGAAAGAACTGACTTATATATATATATATATATATATATATATATATATATATATATATATATATATATATATGTACCAAGTTTTGAGATGTAATTTCTTGGAGTATTTCATTTTCCCCAACATATGGCGATCTCAGAGTTGGTATATATATGTTTGGGGGGAGTGGGGAATGTGATACTTACCCTGCAAAACAAATTTTTAAGGAGAAGAGTGAAAAGACTTTCTGCTTTTCCCAGTTAGGGGTCACCACAGCAGATCACCAGTCTGCTGTTGATAGGCAGTGGATTTTTACGGTGTTGAGTTGCCAGCCCAGTGCCCAACCTTCACAGAAGGCACACGCACTCATGCACCTACCAGCATGTCTTTCACTCGACCACAGGGAGGACATGCTGACTCTGCACAGAGGGCACTCCAGCCAAGAATCAAATCAGAGAACCTCTTGCTGTGAGGTGAAAACGCTAACCGCTGCACCACCACGGCTAACATGTTTTAAGGAGAAGAGTGATTTTCAAAATTAGTCCTAGAATTCCAAACAAAGTCAAAAATAATGTGAGGGGAGACAAAGAGCAAAATTAGTAACAGATTTCAAACAGTGGTCTTATAAACTTAGAAAGTTGTTAGACTAACAGGTTTTGAATTTACATGTTTGTTTTCTAAAGGAGATGAAGTCTAACACTGAAATGTTTGGCGTTATTTAATACCTGCAATCATCAATGTGTTGCCATAAAACCACAAATATTATGAGGAATACACCAGAATATGTGGTAAAAGTCTAGACGTTC
Source organism: Protopterus annectens (assembly GCF_019279795.1). Classification (NCBI taxonomy): domain Eukaryota; kingdom Metazoa; phylum Chordata; order Ceratodontiformes; family Protopteridae; genus Protopterus; species Protopterus annectens. Next base: position 49,459,139 of record NC_056734.1, read on the forward strand.
TGTATAATCTTGGATAGTTGAGAGGTATGGTGTAGATACTGTATGGTAATGTGGTATGGTTCATGAGGTCATTCCTCACATACAGCATGCTAAAAAGTTGTGGTAATAATGTACACAACAAGCAAATATGCAAGTTTGTTCTTGTCCGCCTGTGTATCTTATCTAATACCAAGTGAAAAACAATTTCCTAACAGCATGCCTTAAGATCTCCAGATTATTTTACTGAATATAATTTTCTCTGAATAGAAACAGCATCAGTATTCAGTATAGATACCATGATGACTGATCTATTTTGTCTGATACAGTGATAAAGAAAAGGAAACCATGTCACTGTAAAATCAGTCTTTTTTATCAGGTTTTCCAGTGGACTATTTAAATGCATTTAGATTTAGTATAATATTGTTGCACTTTCTATTTTGATTATTGCCTTTCTGAAAAATGAAAGGTAACCTCATTATGAAGAGAAGAAAATGCACTTTTGGTGTTTCTATTTGTAATAGCCTTGCCTTTTACAGAACAGTACATTTTTCAATAAATTGTGCACCAAATAAAACTTCAGTAAGCTGGCTAACTCATCTGGTGCCCTCTACCCATCAGGACTTATCTCCTCTGTCATCATCAGTATCTACAGCAACAAATTATTTGTTACATTTTTCTTGATAATTATTGCCTCTACTGCATTCCGGGTTACTGGCAGCTATTTTCTATACTTGTCAACTTCTTTCTAAGGAACAGTTGAGAACATAAAAAGGAGAGTCCACCTCAACACTATGCTATAATATTCAACCACCTAGCAAGACTGCCAACAGCAGAGTTCTTTTGGTCATTGGCTGCAGAGCATTTCTGGCTATGTCCACAAACAATGCAGCGTAATCAGTGCCTGTCCCTCTCTTTTCAAAATAAGACTGATTACCTCTTGGAAATTCATTTCCACTGCTGGGCTGGCCCTCTGACTGCAAGTGAGAACTCAGGTCTCTGATGGCATATAGTAGACAATCACCACAAAACCTATAAAATTATAAGAAACAGCTGAGAAATAAAATGCAGGAATGTACATGAAGTAAACATCAGAACTTATGTGCCAGGTTTTCAGGGCATATTTCTTCAGTATGATGAGCTGTGGAAGTGTCTGCCAAAGTGATTTTTGAAGTCATTACAGAAAAAATCCCTTTATAGAATCATTTGTACAAAGCAATAATACACTTCATAATTTGGATGTCAAATACTGTTGAAATTGTTGACTCTAGTTGCTAGAAACCTTCAAATCTAATGGGCCACTAATAGATATTTTTATTTTCTTTTAAGGTGGATAAATGGCAGTAGTCATGGGAAACATTTAGGTTCATAGGATCATCGGTAGGTACTAGGCTATCGGGCCTGGGTATATATATATATAAGCCTAGCCAAAAAAGTTCCCTGGCGTTCGCCACCCAAGAAAGTTATTTTCCTGTGCCCCTGTCTAGCAGAGCCACAGAAGTGATTCCTGGAGTGAATTTCCTATTTCCCATCCAACTGTTGAGATTTTTCTTAAAGAGGGCTAATGAGGAGCTTTGCTTAACATGAATGGGTAGTCTGTTTCAGAGCATGGGGAGTCTCTGGGACAGGAATCTATCCCTCTAGCATGTTCTGTTCATTGTGGTGGCAAGGTTTAGGTCCCTGGAGCATGTGGCTCAGAGGGATTGGGGTTTCTTTAAGTGTAGCATGTCCAACAGATCTGGGTTTGACATGGCTTTGTATGTTAAAAAGAGGTCACCTCAGAGTAGGCGATAAGCGATGGAGTAGACCTGGAGTTTTTTGAGACGGTCTGCGTATGGCATCTGTTTGAGGCTGGTAATCCTCTTAGTGAGGTATTTCTGTGGCCTTTCTAGTTGTTGTAAATGTCTGGCAAGGTACATGCCAAATGGGGTGCTGTACTCTATAATGGGTCTGATGACGGATGAGAAGAGAGGAACAATGACCTCTTTTTTTTCTGGAGGTGAACCCCTTTGTGATGAGGTGTGCCATGTAGAAGGACTGTCTGACTACTGTGGCGATGTGATTATTTAAGGAGAGACTACTATCCACCTTTGTCCCAAGATCTCTTATCACACTTTCAGTGTTTAGTAGGCTACCGCCTATGTGGTAGTTCATGGGTACAGTGTTTTTCCCAAAGGGGATGACAATGCACTTCTTCGCATTGAGCTTGAGGCCATGACTTTGACAAAAAGCATAAGTCTCAGTGAGGCCCCTTTGTAGAATGTCTGCATCATTAGACAATTCTATTATGGCACCTAGTTTGCAGTCATCTGTGAACTTCATTAGCCAAAGACCTGCTGTATTAGCCTGGACTTCTCAGAAGTAGATGCCAAACAGGAGAGGACCCAGGACTGAGCCCTGTGGTACTCCACTTGTCACTGGTCTGAAGCTGGATTTGGAGTTGGCTTCTTTCACTGTGTGGGTTCTATCAGTGAGCCAGTTGGCCACCCATCTTGTGACATAGGGATTTATGCCCAGTCTAGTGAGTTTATCTATAATTCCAGAGTGGGAGATGGTGTTGAAAGCCTTGGCGAGGTCAAGATAGGCTGTGTGCACCACCTTACCCTCACCCACGGCTCTGATGACTGCTTCAAAGAAGTCAATCAGGTTTAGGAGACATGACCTACCTTTTACAAACCCAAACTGAGTGGGGTCCAGAGTTTGGTGGTTACCTATGTCCTTGTATATAAGCTCCAAGATGATATGTTCCATGGCCTCGCAGACCAGGCTCGTCAGGCTAATGGGGAGGTAGTTCCCGGGTCTGTGGTGGCTCTCCCTTTGTGGAGTGGGATAATCATCACTATGCACCATTCAATAGGCAAAAAGCCTGAAGTGAGGCTATGATTGAACATGGTACTTAGGTGGGGTGCCAGTTTGTTCTGTAGTTGAAGAACACAGCCTGGGATGTTGTCAGGTCCCATGAATGCTATGTGCTTGGCTTTGGCGAGTATGGTATTTACTTGTGCAGCCATGATTACAGGGCCTTTGCATTCTTCCAGTATAGTGATGGGCCCTTTGGGGAGGTGGGGTGTGAAATTTGCACTGAACCTATCTGCCAGGATGTTGGCAATATCAGTTGGTTCTGTATATCTAGTGCCATTGTGCTGTAACTCAGAGCAGATCTGAGTGTTGCCATTGAGATTCTTGACATAGCTATAGAATGCTTTGTGGTTGTCTTTAGAATAAGTGGCAATTTTATTTTCGTCACTAGCTTTGGAGGATTTTATGAGGGATCTCAGTTTCTTACTGAGGCTGACCAGGGAGTTCCTGCAATCAGGGATTTTACTCTTTTTTGCAACAGCTTTTTCCTTCTGTTGTAGAGTTTGTTTATGGCAGGGGACCACCAGATTGACTTCCTTTTTTGGAGGATAGCATCTTGGTTCTGTTGGGGATGGCACGATTCATGCACTCGTGTATGTGCTTATACAGTGCATTTGTATAGGATTCAACAGTTGTACCTCAATTTTCCATCTGTATGGGTGTCGTGAACCTTGCCAGTTCTGTCTTAAGAAACATGAAGTTGGTTTTGGAGAAGTTTTTTACGGTGGTTTCCTTATTGGGAGGTTGGGGCTGGACATTGATGAACAACAAGGGTGATTAGCTTGTGGTCGGATCTGACCAGCAAGGAGTTGACCTCTGGCATGGAACATCAGTTGTCCGTATTGGTAATGACCAGGTCCAGGATATTGCTGCCCGTATTGGGGGTATGGACAAGCTGATCCAGGGCATTGGAATTTATGAATTTCTCAACATTCAGCATAAGGCCAGTTTTGTCAGCTATGGTGATGTTAAAGCACATTCCAAGTGAGATTTCATGGCTGGCATAAAAATTATTGATTTTGGAAAGCATGGCACAGTAATAATGCAATGAAAGAAAGTCAAATCATGGTTATTTGCCAAACAGACCACTGAAAAACACTAGATTCCTTATATAAAAAAAAATGTACCTGTCTTTTTTGTTTTCTTGTTTTAAAGAGTGAAAATATACTTCTTTTGTGAAAAGATGATGGTCCTTAAGTTCAAGCAGGTATCCCTTGGTTTAGGGTGCTAGGTACTGGGAAAGAGAAAAATTGTTCTTTTTTATTATAACTAAAATGTCGATAGTTTTCTCTTTAATGTCCTGAAGAGTAACATCTAACAGTGGGGAGCATAACTCTCAACCTATCATCTCCAAAATGAGGAATAGTAACCCTCATAGTGTGGAACAGATGGACAAAATGTAGAACACATACTAACAGCTTACTAACAACTTCAACTAAGAAGGTCATAGGATGGTTAAAATATGCTGGTTTTATTTATAAAAAATATCTTTTAAAGAACTAATATGGCTCATTTCTATTTACCATGGATATCTGTTTAAAAAATCCTAACAAGGAATGTGTGACAGACCCTTTTAGTGAGGAAGTTTGAGGAACATTAACTTTTTAAGACACCAGATAAGGTACATCCCTCGTAATGAGGTACACTTGAGAGGCATGATGGGGAGTGAGAACATGGAGTGACACAAAAATTAATGAGTAATCATATAAATTCAATTCAGAGTCAGCTTTATTAAGGTGCCTCAGCTTAAACATTATATAACACATATAATACATTTGCAAATTTGCTAGTAGTTCTGAGCAGATAAATTAAGCACAAAACTCCTAAGTCAGATACAAAAGATGAGCTTTTATTGACCTCTGAAAACAGACAGTGTGGGGGACTCCATTGCCCATTGGGGGAAGATTTCAGATACAAGAGCTGGACAACAGAAAAGCAAGCATCAGATGTCTACAGACACACTATGTGAACTTCCAACAACCCCATAGATTAGGAGCACAAAGAACCAATAGGAACAGTAGTGACTAGGATCTCCTTCAGGTATGGTGGACCTAAATCATGAAGAGCTAAATACACCAGTTTTAGTAGTTTAAAGGTGATCAGAGACCAGCAAGGTAACAAATATAGATTCCTACAATACTAAAATTATGTGAAGCTAACTAAAGGAAGCTGAAAGTAACAATGTCATCAGATTCTGAACCAGCAGCAGTCAGTCTAGTTCAATGCTAGGAAGTCCTAGGTACAGGTATTTAAAGAAACTAGGATTTGAAGAGACAGCTCATGCACATCCACAAAATGGCCCTGATGCAGGAGAAAGTTAATGATGTGGGTGTGTTCCTTAAACAGAAAGATAACTTGGCTAAAGATGACAACAGATCTCCACCTGTAAATCCATCAGCAATGACCACACCAAGAATGTTTCATGCCACAAATTCCAGCTAATCATCCTCATAAATGACTGTTAAAGCTGAAGAGTTGAAAGTCATTAATGTGAAATGAGCAATCATGTACACCTTCTCTTAAGTATTAAAAGTTGGGTGATTATGATTAATTTGATTTCAGATGCAATCTAGGTCATTACCAGAGGAGTCTGCCAAAGACATGTTTTCCTAAAGGAAGAAAGGAAGGATAAAGCTGTGCATCATATGCATAGCAATGACACATCTCCCTCTAATGAGTTCTCTAAATGGAAGTACACACATAGAGAAAAATAAAGGATCCAAAATGAAATCCTGTGAGCATAGCCCATAACAGGATAGCCATAATGAGGTGTTATTATCAGTGGTCCAGAAAGGCAAGAGACAAACTAGTCCCGGACAGTTCTCAAAGCCACAGAGTACATCCAATGACAGTGGAAAAGAATGTTATAACCCATCAATATCAGATTCAGAAGAGAGAGTAAAGTTGATGAAAACTGAAATAACGCAGGTGATTTCCTCACTATTAAGAGGTCATGCATGAGCCAAGCAAGGGTCTTCTCCATATATGCTCGGTGCAGAATCCAAACTAATGGATAGTGAGCCAGATATTCATATCAAACTAAATCAAGTTGCACATAAATAACATTCTGAACAATCATACCACTAAATGGAAGGCTAGAGAAGGGGCAGTAATTATCAAAATTGTTAGCATCAACAAAAGGTTTCTTCAAGTTATGGATAATCAAAGTAATCTTTAATAAGAATAGAATAGAAAATCTGATCTGTCATGGAGCACAGCAAAACAAGGCATGCAAAGTTTAGTCTTTTCTGGCATGGATCCAAGTCACAGGTAACAGGTAACATATCAGAAACAAAGCAATCATTGTCATAGTACCCTGAAAAGTGAAGATCACAGTGAAGATATTGTCACTGTACAGACAACATAAACTCCACTGATCTTACTGCAGAAGCAGAAACTATTTTCAGTGATACCAGTTTAGATACAAAGAAATCAGCAGTGAGTTTGCATTAATTAGATGAAACCCTCAATGTTGGGGACAGACAGGCTAGATTTCTCAGACTGCAGACCTTCAAAAGAGTGTGGTCAATTGGTTCACTGCATCAGAAGTCTCTGTAGACAGGAATGCAGTATTTTATGAGAGTTTTCTGCTTGATAATCAGCATACATGTCCATCAAGACTATGCCTGGCATCCAAGAGACCAGTGTGTCTGCCTTTACACTCAAGCTTCCACACCTGTCTCCTTGACACATGAAATTCAGTAGCAAACTACATAGGATAAGGCTAATACAGCATAAATGATGCAGGACAAGCAGATATAGAGAGAATGTAACAGCTGTGTTATAGCCACAGGCATCTTATTTAGACCACTGAAATAGAACTGGAAGGAAATGGTGGAAAACCAGATCAATGTATTTTATTTTATCTATCTATATATTTACTTGTTTTTGGCAGTTACAGTGTACAAATTCCTGCATTCCACCAATTTAAGATCAGGAGACTGTAAGTGAAATAAAGGCAATGCAAACTGGTTAAGGTATTCATCTATCCAAACCGATGTTTTTTTCTACCAAATCAGACATGGACAGATTAAGTTGGAACTCCAAGTCAGGAGCAAATCCTATGTACTAGCTATCAAAGTTCACCACATAAGCAAAGCCAAACCACTTATAATTCAAATACATACCTGATCCAGAGCCACAGACTCCAAACTGATCAGGATGCTGAAGTCACCCAACACCAGGCAGTTTGAGGACTTCAGCACTAAATCAACAAAGAAGTCTGTAAACACTCATATAAAAGTTCCAGGGACTACAAAGTGCGCAGTCGATGAGAAGGAGCTCACAGCTTCTCTCTGTCCGCATATTACATACTCTAAATGGTCGGTAGCCCCATGTTTATCTTGTTCAGCTGCACTGGGAAGTAATAACTAACTGCAGTCCTACATCTGATCATGTCCAAACCTGAGGGCTAAATTATCAAAAAAAAAAAAAACAAGAGGCTCAACAGCCTCCAAATGTGGACAAAAATGTTCATCTAATCCGGTCTTTACATCATAATAAAGATCTGGTCAACAACATTGAAAAGGTCAGAAATAATATCTGGTTTGTTGCAGATGGAACCAGCATTAAAAGACGGGACTGTCAAAGGGACCAGTGATGCTCAGGTCATTGATGTCTGTCTGGTTTGAATGTCCACTTCATTTAGGTATATCACACAGGACAGAAATTCATATACTTGACGTCTCACCAAAGGCAGCACCTAGTTACCAAAACCTAGAACGCCAATTTTTACTTTTTGCTTACTGCTGATGAGTCCATGATATGATGCTTTCTTGAATTGTCATCTTGCCAATGTGTGAGCATTGTCAATATTATATACTTAATTGAGTTGGCCTCATCATGCCTCTCAAACCCTTAGCACAAGTACTCTGATCAAAGCCCAAAATAATGGTGGGGAAAAGGCCCAAAAGTAGGGACAGATTTTAAATGTTGCTCTTATAAACTTAGAAAGCTGCTAGAATAAAAGTGTTTGTGTTACCATGCATTTTCTAATGGATATAAAATCTGAAAATCAAATGTCTGTCATTATTTAGTGAATTCAAGCCTTACTGATTTGCCAGAAAACCACAGATTTTATGAGGAACAGACGAAAAATATGAGGTACAAATCTGGACATTATGCAAAAATCGGAACATTTGACAGGTATAGACCTCATTGTATGCTGTCAGTAAAATGACTAGATCCTTGTAAAAGGCTATAAATACAGCGATAATATATACTGGGAGTTCCAAAAGACAATTTTGTCCAGAAGATTTATTTTCTACATCATATTCTCTGGTAACAGCTGCTGGTGAGGTTGACTGCTGGATGCTGGTATTGCCAGCTGCTACATGCTGTGTTTTGGATTGCCGGCATCAGAGACAATGCAGGCATACCTGCAATGTTTTAACAGTTTATGCAAAAATGAGTCACACCTGCTGAGTATAATATATTAATGCTGCACTATAGTTGCAGCCCAGATTGGGAAGTGTTCTGTTATCAGCATTTGAAATCCCAATATTTGTATCCTTGAGGTGGCATCACGGAGGAATATATGCTGCATTGCACAGAGATTGTTTCTCAGAGTTTAGTCATTTTTTTTAGTTTGCCTTTTTATTTTGTTTCTATGAGCTCAGTACTACAATAATATTTTTCTACCCACACAGTAACTACAGGGTCTGGACTCTAAAGCATGACCAAAACATTTGTTTCACCCCATCCTTATGACACAACCCCTAATCCTGTTATATTTCAGTCAGTGCAGTCTCCTGGCCAGAAGCAATATCACTATCTTCACCTAAGGAAACAATTTCAAAACAATCATTTGCCAAAGTCAAATGGTCACTTGCAGCACAACATTAACTTTAAATTAGGTTACAATGAGTGGATAGGATTGCATTGATGACAGTGAGAGATGATTTGAAAAACAACACTTCCAGAAGCACTCACAAACAGTACTATATTTAACCACTTCTCAATTTGGAGAAGAGTTGTTAATCATTTTTTCCTACATATAATCTTTCTGATTGAATTGATATTTGTAATCATGTAAACTAAAGCTAAATGTTCCTAAAACCTACATTCAAAAATTAAGTCTCATTATTGGGTATCAGAAGTAGCCTTTCATGAAAGCATCAGTACCATAGTGTGCATGCTGTTTTCTCATCATAATCTTTTTTTTCTGCAGCAAAACCTTTTTGGAAATTATTAAAAAGATGAGGCATTAAGCAAACATATGTTGCTCCTATACCACATATAAACGCTGTACAGAATCGTATCTACAATTAGGTAAAATAAAGTGAACTATTCCTGTGACCTGCATTTGGCTGTTGCTGCTCATTATCACGTACCAGAGGAGAGCGCAAGTCAAAGGATCAAGAAAAGAATGTTGTATATTGCTTCTCTAT